>NC_135815.1:97322519-97398256 GCF_964213995.1 Mustelus asterias | reverse complement strand
AACCCACTCCCCCTGCCCACCCAGCAATGCACACACCCCCCGCCCCCCCCTGCGACAGTCCACACCCCCGCCCCCCCTGCGAGGTCCACACCCCCGCCCCCCTGCGACGTCCACACCCCCCGCCCCCCCTGCGACGTCCACACCCCCCGCCCCCCTGCGACGTCCACACCCCCCCGCCCCCCTGCGACGTCCACCCCCCGCCCCCCCCTGCGAGGTCCACCCCCCCCGGCCAGGTCCACACCCCCTGCCCCCCCTGCGAGGTCCACCCCCCGCCCCCCCTGCGAGGTCCACCCCCCCGCCCCCCCTGCGAGGTCCACCCCCCCCCTGCGAGGTCCCCCGCCCCCCTGCGAGGTCCACCCCCCCCGCCCCCCCTGCGAGGTCCACCCCCCCCCCCCGCCCCCCTGCGAGGTCCACCCCCCCCCGCCCGCCCCCCCTGCGAGGTCCACCCCCCCCGCCCCCCCTGCGAGGTCCACCCCCCCCGCCCCCCCTGCGAGGTCCACCCCCCCCCCGCCCCCCCTGCGAGGTCCACCCCCCCCCGCCCCCCCTGCGAGGTCCACCCCCCCGCCCCCCCTGCGAGGTCCACCCCCCCCCCCGCCCCCCCTGCGAGGTCCACCCCCCCGCCCCCCCTGCGAGGTCCACCCCCCCGCCCCCCCCGCCCCCCCTGCGAGGTCCACCCACCCCCGCCCCCCCTGCGACGTCCACCCCCCCCGCCCCCCCCCTGCGACGTCCACCCCCCCCGCCCCCCCCTGCGACGTCTACCCCCCCGCCCCCCCCCCTGCGACGTCCACACCCCCGCCCCCCGTGACGTCCACACCCCCCCCCGTGACGTCCACACCCCCCGCCCCCCCCCGTGACGTCCACACCCCCACCCCCCCCCCCGCGATGTCCACACCCCCTGCGACATCCACACCCCCCCGCCCCTCCCCGCAGCCCCCGCCCCCCACTTGCCCGCCACTCCCCTTTGCTTTTTGATGCATTCCTGTTCTACTTTCACAACCAGTCAAGTGATTCATTGGAAGGTTTCGACTTTGATGAAACGGCTTGTTTCGCCCACAGAAGAGACATCCAAGGCAGAGAGAGAGAGAGAGAGAGAGTTCTACTTCTCTAAAGCAGTTCAGACAAGATTTCTGCAGCAAAACGAAGGCCCTTACTTTTAACTTCCTCTCCCCTACCCCACACAGCGACAGTTCTGCATTTATTCAGGTGCTGGACAACTTAAAAAGGACTGAGTGTAACATGGAATGAGGAAGGAACATTTACGGTATGATACCTATCAGCAGGAGTCTAATCAATGACTGTGTGCGAACACACGTAGGACTGAATGTGCAAACAGTTAATAGACAAGAAGGATTAAAGTAAATATAAAACATTTACAACACAACTATCAAAGAAATCTATAACCGCACCCAAAGAAAGGAGAACCTGAGTGTCAGAAAATATAGGTTTGTTCCACCGAAACGCAGAGTGAGAGAGAAACAAATGTTTATAAATTGGTTGCGAAAGAAAGTTTGCAATTAGCAATCACACCCCGAATAAATACAAATCTGTTTAAAAATCATTCTAACAAAAAGTGCCAAACAAACAAATGATCATTTCACAGGAAATAATATTTTTTTTAAAAACACCTGAATAAAGTTACAACTGAGTGGAAAAATATAAGCTTGCTTAACTAAAACATTGGTTAGCTTGGTTAACTAACACAGTAGCTAGCTTGGTTAAGAAAGCATGAAGCAGAAAGGGAGAAGGTGTGAGTATTAAACAGTGAACTCCAGCAGGGAAAGAGAAGCAGAGAAAGTGACAAGCAGAAAGGGAATTGCCAGGACTTTAAAGTGCTTTAAAATATATAAAAATATAAGCAAGTGTGATAAAGTACATTTAAAAAGAAAGGGCAATCATATATAATAGATAGATATAAAAATGTAAAAAAGATGAAGGAGGGAAGAGAGAGAGAGTGAGAGAGAGATAGTGGAGAGGGAGAGAGTGATAGTGGGGTGAAGCAGACAGAGCGAGAGATTGATGGGGGAGAGAGATTCATAGAGTGAAGGATTGTAGAGGGGGAGAGTGAAAAATTGATGTGGGTAGAGAGAGACTGATGAAGGGAGAGAGAGTTTGAGGGAGTTGGGGGGGGGGGTGCTGATGAAGGGGAGAGAGTGATAGGGAAAGAGACTGAGGGAGAGAGAGGGTGACAGGGAGAGAGTGACCCTGATTCAGTGTTGAGGGAGAGAGTGAGTGAGGGGACAGTGCAGGGAGGCAGTGAGTGAGTGAGGGGACAGTGCAGGGAGGCAGTGAGTGAGTGAGGGGACAGTGCAGGGAGGCAGTGAGTGAGTGAGGGGACAGTGCAGGGGAGGCAGTGAGTGAGTGAGGGGACAGTGCAGGGAGGCAGTGAGTGAGTGAGGGGACAGTGCAGGGAGGCAGTGAGTGAGTGAGGGGACAGTGCAGGGAGGCAGTGAGTGAGTGAGGGGACAGTGCAGGGAGGCAGTGAGTGAGTGAGGGGACAGTGCAGGGAGGCAGTGAGTGAGTGAGGGGACAGTGCAGGGAGGCAGTGAGTGAGTGAGGGGACAGTGCAGGGAGGCAGTGAGTGAGTGAGGGGACAGTGCAGGGAGGCAGTGAGTGAGTGAGGGGACAGTGCAGGGAGGCAGTGAGTGAGTGAGTGAGGGGACAGTGCAGGGAGGCAGTGAGTGAGGGGGACAGTGCAGGGAGGCAGTGAGTGAGGGGACAGTGCAGGAAGGCAGTGAGTGAGTGAGGGGACAGTGCAGGGAGGCAGTGAGTGAGTGAGGGGACAGTGCAGGGAGGCAGTGAGGAATGAGTGAGTGAGTGAGTGAGGGGACAGTGCAGGGAGGCAGTGAGTGAGTGAGGGGACAGTGCAGGGAGGCAGTGAGTGAGGGGACAGTGCAGGGAGGCAGTGAGTGAGGGACAGTGCAGGAAGGCAGTGAGGGAAGAGGAGTCAGGAGCTGAGTGACAGGCAGTGAGGGTTTGTGGAATGAGGGGACAGGCAGAGTGAGGGGAGGCAGTGAGGGACTGAGGCAATGAGGGGACACGGAGTGACGGACAGTGAGTGGGGGCTGAGGGAATGAGGGGACAAGAGCTGAGGGACAGTGAGGTTGTAAGATAGTGAGGTGACAGTGAGGGGCTGAGGCAGGGAGGGGACACGGAGTGAGGAACAGAGTGACTGAGGGAATGGGGTGAGGGGGGACTGAGGGAATGGGGTGAGGGGGGACTGAGGGAATGGGGTGAGGGGGGACTGAGGAATGGGGTGAGGGGGGGCTGGGGTTCTTACCGGTGCGGCGGGGTGCAGCCGTTCCGCAGGGCCCGCTCCCGCTCCCAGCCCCGGGCCGGGCCGGCCTGTCTCCCGCTCCCGCCACCCCGCGCGGCCGTTCCGCAGCGCCGCCGCCATTGGCCCCGGGGCAGCCCGGCTCCCGCTCCCTGCACCCGGGCAGCGCGGCACGCAGAGCCGGGGATCCACCCCCCACCGGCTGGGATCCACTGGATCCGCCCCCCCCTGCTGGGACCCGCCCCTGGACCCGCCCCCTGCTGGGATCCGCCCCCTCTTGGGATCCTCACCTGCTGGGATCCACCCACTGGATCTACCCCCTGCTGGGATCCACCCCTGCTGGGATCCACCCACCAGATACCCAATGGATCCACCCACTCTGCTGAGATCCACCTACTGGGAACCTGCTGGGATCCACTGACTCTGCTGGGATCCATCCACTGTGCTGGGATCCACTTATCGGGGACCCACTGGTCCCCCACACCCTACTGGAATCCACACATTGCCTGACAAGGGAACCCACTAAATCCTCCACCCTGCTGTAATCCACTTCCGACCTTGCTGTTGAACCCACTGGATCCTCAAACCCTACTGGGATATACCCACTGCCCCATTGGGGAACCCATGAGATGTATCCACCTTTCACAACCCTTTGTAGTTTCTTGCAGTCTTGGGCAGAGCAGGAGCCATACCAAGCTGTGATACATACAGAAAGAATGCTTTCTATGGTGAATCTGTAAAAGTTGCTGAGAGTCGTAGCTGACATGTCAAATTTCCTTAGTCTTCTGAAAAAGTAGAGGTGTTGGTGGCTTTTTCAATTATAGTGTCGGCGTGGGGGGACCAGGACAGGTAGTTGGTGATCTGGACACCTAGAAACTTGAAGTTCACAACCATTTCCACTTCGTCCCCGTTGATGTAGACCGGGGCATGTTCTCCACTGCGCTTCTTGAAGTGATGACAATCTCCTTCGTTTTGTTGTCATTGAGGAAGAGATTATTGTCGTCACACCAGTTCACCAGATTCTCTATCTCTTTCCTGTACTCCGTCTCATCATTGTTTGACCCACTACAGTGCTGTAATCAGTAAACTTGAAAATCAAGTTGGAGGGGAATTTGGCCACACAGTCATTGGTGTATAAGGAGTATAGTAGGGGGCTGAGAACACAGCCTTGTGGGGCACCGGTGTTGAGGATGATTGTGGAGGAGGTGTTGTTGCCTATCCTTACTGATTGTGGTCCGTGGACTAGGAAGTCTAGGATCCAGTCACAGAGGGAGGAGCCGAGCCCTCAGCCACGGAGTTGGAGATGTGTTTTGCAGGAATAATGGGATACAGTGAAAAGTATTGTTTCTTGCGCTATACAGACAAAGCATACTGTTCATAGAGTACATAGGGGGAGAGGAAAGGAGAAAGTGCAGAATATAGTGTTACAGTCATAGCGAGGGTGTAGAGAAAGGGTTGGAGGACGTTCTCTCGCTGACCCCTTGCTCAAAGTGGGCATAGAATGTGTTGAGCTCATTAGGGAGGGGTGCATTGGTGCCAGTGATTCTTCAAGCCATCATCTTGTAGCCTGTTATGTCTTGCAGTCCTTTCCATAGTTGGTGGGAGTCCGTGTGGCTAGCCTGGGACTCTAGCTCGGTCTGGTACTGTCTTTTGGCATCTTTGATGGATTTCCGTAGGATCGATCGATGGCCGGTCCTGGTCGAATTCAGGCCATTCTGGGGGTTTGACAATCCTAGCTCGGATAGGCACTGAAACCACTCCCCCTGCTGGGACATGATCACCCAGCAGTGCCATTAGGGTATGCTCTGCTGTCAACATGTGCCAGTGGGAATAAATTTCGATGATGGTGGATGGGGTGCCAAGCAAGCGGGCATGCTTTGTCCTGGATGGTGTCAAGCTTCTTGAGTGTTGTTGGAGCCACACCCATCCAGGCAAGTGGGGAGTATTCCATCACACTCCTGACTTGTGCCTTGTAGATGGTGGACAGGCTTTGGGGAGTCAGGAGGTGAGTTACTGACCCGCTCTTGCAGCCTGAATTCTTAGCAGCCCTATCAAGCTGGAAGGATGAACAACAATGGGGAACCTCGTATACTGAGTTCAATTAGAAATGTGACACATTTATTGATGAACAGTCTGTTTCTTGCATGTTGTGTTGCACCTTGCCCTGTCACTGCCCTTTGGTTACAGTGTCTTAGTAACGTTAGTGTCTTTCCTTGTAAAGACTTGCATTTATATAGCGCCTCGGGAAATTCCCAAAGCATTTCACGGCAAATTAATTCACTCCTGTGCGCCAGTGCTGCCAGAGACACTGTCTCTCGGATGCAACATTAAACATGGCACTCAAAAAAATTGGAGAAGAGCAGGGGAGATCTCCCTAGTGTCCTGGCCAATAATTATCCCTCAGTCATAAAATCCCTACAGTGCAGAAGGAGGCCATTCAGCCCATCGAGCCTGCACCGGCAACAATCCCCCCCAGGCCCTATCCCTGTAACCCCATGTATTTACCCTGCTTATCTCTCTGACACTCAGGAGCAATTTACCATCGTCAATCCACCTAACCTGCACAGTGGCACAGTGGTTAGCACTGCTGCCTCACAGCGCCAGGGACCCGGGTTTGATTCCCAGCTTGGGTCACTGTCTGTGTGGAGATTGCACATTCTCCCCATGTCTGTGTGGGTCTCCTCCCATAGTCGGAAAGATGTGCTGGTTAGGTGCATCGATCCGAACAGACGCTGGACTGTGTTGACTCGGGGAATTTCACAGTAACTTCATTGCAGTGTTAATGTAAGCCTTACTTGTGACTAATAAATAAACTTTTACTTTGTCTTTGGACACTTAAGGGACAATTTAGCATAGCCAACCCACCTAACCACATCTTTGGAGTGTGGGAGGAAACTGGAGCACCCGGAAGAAACCCATGCAGACGCGGGGAGAACGTGCAGACTCCACACAGTCACCCGAGGCCGGAATCGAACCCAGGTCCCAGCACCACTAAAAACACTGCAATCTGGTGGTCATCAGTTGGAGCTTACTATGTGTAAATTGGGCTGCCGCCCTTCCTACAATACAACAGCGACTAGACTTCAGAGAGTACCTCATTGGCTGTAAAACACTTTCAGACATCCGATGGTTCAGGATGGCAGCACAGAAATAAAAGTCTTTCTTTCATCAGAGTTAGGCCATAAAATTGGAGGAATGTAACTGAATGCACTGTGCCTCTTTACCCAGTCATAACTTTCTGTCATCTTACAAAGGGAGACCCAGTTCTCTCTGAATGGAATTATTCGAGGCACATGGCGACAGCACGATGAACTTGCATCAATAACAGCTTAGCGGTTAGGGGCACCAGAAATAGGATCAGGAGCAGACCATTTGGCCCATCGAGCCTGCTCCGTATCCTTCATAGAATCCTACAGTGCAGAAGGAGGCCATTTGGCCCATTGAGTGTGCTCTGTCATCCAATACTATCATGGCTGATCTTTTGATTTGATTTTGATTTTGATTTGATTTGATTTATTATTGTCACTTATATTAGTATACAGTGAAAAGCATTGTTTCTTGCGCACTATACAGACAAAGCATACCGTTCATAGACAAAGAAAGGAGAGGGTGCAGAATGTAGTGTTACGGTCACAGATAGGGTGTCGAGAAAGATCAACTTAATGCAAGATAAGTCCATTCAGAGGTCTGACGGCAGCAGGGAAGAAGCTGTTCTTGAGTCGGTTGGTACGTGACCTCAGACTTTTGTATCTTTTTCCCGACGGAAGGAGGTGGAAGAGAGAATGTCCGGGGTGCGTGGGGTCCTGGATTGTGCTTTCTTGGGTTTCAAATCCATTTCCCACCTGCTCCCTTGATTCTTGAGAGATCAAAATTTTGTCAGCCCCACAGTTTTAACAATGGAACATCCACAATCCGGTGGGGAAGAGAATTCCAAAGATTAACAACCCAATTTCTCCTCATCTCAGTCCTAAATGATCGGCCCCTTATCCCGCGACTGTGCCCCACCCCCCCCCCCCCCCCCCCCCCCCGCCCCACCCCAAGTGTTTTATGTTCCCAGGCCAGTGAAAACAATCTTTCAGCGTCCACCCTATCAATGCCCTTTCAGAATCATGCAGGTTTCAATGAGAAGGCCTCTATTCTTCTAAACTCAAGTGATTGGAAGTCCGTTTAAGTGGATCGACCCATTTTAATCCCGACTGGCTTCATTTGGAGTTTGTTAAACTGCTGGAAGGTATTTTCCTCTGCAGCTGCCAGTGCGAAGTCCCATCCAGGGAGAAAACCCGGCCTGGTCACCCAGCTATCAGAAACGGTGGTTGTCCCAGAGACCAGATGGCCATTTCGAAGCTCAAGCAAGAAGCAGAGTCCTCACTCATACATTCTCCCCATGTCAGCATGGGTTTCCTCAGATTTCCTCCCACACTCCAAAGATGAACAGGTTAGATGGATTGGCCATGCTAAATTGTCCCTTAGTGTCCAAAGATGTGCGGTTAGATGGATTGGTCATGCTGAATTGCCCCTTAATGTCCAAAGATGTGCTGGTTAGGTGGATTGGCCATGCGAAATTGCCCCTTAGTGTCCAAAGATATGCAGGTTAGATGGATTGGCCATGGGAAATGTGCTGAGTTATGGGGATAGGGTGGGGGGGGGGGATGGATGGGCCAGGATAAGAAGCTCTTTCGGACAGTCAGTGCATACTCAATGGGCCGAATGGCCTCTTTCTGCACTGTATGGATTCTATGTCCTATAACCTAAGCACTGAAACATTAAAACCTACTCTTAAATGTGTAGTGGTTTGCTCACAGATGTTTGCAGATTTTGCATTCTGCCATGCGTTGCTATGTTGTTACCTGCCAGTGAGAGGATTGGTACCATACAGAACAATGCACAGAAAAGACAACACTGCAACACACCCTTCAGCCCAAACAGTATCAGTGTGCACTCTCTGTGTCAGTAAATAGTTGTAAACATTGGTTCCTGCCTTGTTCATGGGGACATAAGAAATAGAAGCAGGAGTAGGCCATTCGGCCCATCGAGTCTCCTCCGCCATTCAATATGATCGGGGCTGATCTAACTGTGGCCTTTACTCTCTTTCCTGGCTCCCCCATTACACTTAACTCCCTCGTTAATGCAAATTCACCGAACTCAACCTTCAATATTTTCAATGACCCAGCCTCTATTGGGGAAGAGCATTTCAAAGAATAAAGATTGTTCACTAGATTGATTCCAGAGATGAGGGGTTTGTTGTATGAAGAGAGACTGAACACTTCTGTACTCTCTGGAATTTAGAAGAATGAGGGGAGGTCATATTGAGGTATACAAGATGATAAAAGGTATGGATAAAGTAGACATGGAGCGGATGCTTCCTCTTGTGGGGCATTCTAGAAGGAGAGGTCATAGTCTTAGGATAAGGGGCAGCAAATTTAAAACAGAGTTGAGGAGAAACTACTTCTCCCAAAGGGTTGTGAATCTGTGGAATTCGCTACCCCAAAGTGCAGTGGATGCTGGGACAGTGAGTAAATTTAAGGAGGAGTTAGACAGATTTTTAATTGGTAATGGGGTGAAAGGTTATGGGGAGAAGGCAGGAAAATAGGGATGAGGAGCATATCAGCCATGATCGAAAGGCGGAGCGGACTGGATGGCCTAATTCTGCTCCTATATCTTATGAACTTATGAAGATGCTCTAAGAGAAGAAATTTCTCTCCATCTTGGCAACCCCTTAACCTTAACCGTGCCTCCTAGATTCCCCCACAAGAGGAAACACTCTCTTGGCATCCACCCTGCCGACCCCCCTCAGAATCCGATATGTTTCAATAAGATCCACCTCTCACTCTTCTAAACTCCAAGGAGAGGCCCAACCTGCTCAACCTTTCCTCATAAGACAACCAGCCTTCACTCCAGGAATCAGCCAGTGAACCTTCTCTGAATTCCTTCCAATGGAAATATATCCTTCCTCACCCCCCTCAAATCATTCGTTCGCCAGTCCAGTCAAACCATAAATGATGATATCACCTCTCCCCCAGCAACCAAGCCTGGTTATCAAACTCACAACTCTCTCTGTCACAGGCAGGGTCTCCTATTCTCTGTTCCAAGTCCCGCACATTGAATCTTGTTACTGTAGCCGCTTCCTTCTCCCCCCTCGTTCTTGATGTCCCCTCAATGACTGGAAGCAATCTGCTTCCGTCCACCAGGTCATTATCCTTGTATCTTATTGGGATGAAGAGACACAATTTTCTCAGATTGTATTGATCCCAACGGGGCCCATGAGGTGGGCTTCTTAGAGTATGAGCTCCCTGATTGAGGTAATGATTGCTTGCCCATTCAGGGAGACTCACCTGGGCATATATTGAGAAGTGTCAGGAGTACTGACTCTACAGATTCCTATTTTGTACATGAAACACTCTCAGGAGTGGAATTAAGTTTGTAAATAAAAGGAATCTGGGACACCGGCCTCTGAGGAGTTATTTCTCAGACCATTCAAAGCTCCCCGAGGAAGGATGATTCCAAAAAGGCCTAATCTGTTTGCATCAACGCTTGTTTGCTTGCTAACTCAGTTGGGAATATTACTTACTGATTTATTTATTCATTTATTTATTAGTATCACAGGTAGCATTACATTAACACTGCACTGAAGTTACTGTGAAAATCCCCCAGTCGCCACACTCTGGCGCCTGTTCGGGTACACTGAGGGAGAATTTAGCACAGCCAATGCACCCTAACCAGCGCGTCTTTCAGACTGTGGGAGGAAACCGGAGCACCCGGAGGAACTCCAATGCCATGAGCTCGCACTGACCAGAGGAGATGGAGCTAATGGTTTAAAAGCGATGGTTTGTGAGTGCTGGATGTAAGAGATGTAAGATATCAACGAGACACTATTATAAATGGTCTCACGCTCTGTCACAACTCTTTTCTTTCTTGGTTTCTGGGTGTGGTTTATTACCACACCCAGGGCTGCATGGTGGCACAGTACTTAGCACTGCTGCCTCACAGCGCCAGGGACCCGGGTTCGATTCCTGGCTTGGGTCACTGTCTGTGTGGAGTCTGCACATTCTCCTCGTGTCTGCGTGGGTTTCCTGCGGGTGCTCCAGTTTCCTTCCAGTTTCCAACCAGGTAGGTTGGCCGTGGTAAATGGGTGGGGTTACGGGGATCGGGTCTGGGTAGGATGCTCTATTGGAGATTCGGTGCCCACACAATGGGCTGAATGGCCTCATGTACTGTAGGGGTTCTATTCTCCCACAGTCCAATGATGTGCAGTTAGGTGGATTGGCCATGCTAAATTGACCCTAGTGTCAGGGGATTAGCAGGATAAATATGTGGGGTTATGGTAGTAGGGACTGGGTGGGATTGTGGTCGGTGCAGACTGGATGGGCCGAATGGCCTCCTCCTGCACTGTAGGATTCTGTGTTGCAATCCAAGTTTGGTTCGAAGGCCGGCTCGGTTTCTTCCACTCTCTGAAATAAGGTTTTGCTTCATTCTCTCGCTGTTGTGGTTGAGTAATCACCCACACCTTCTCCATCACTCACCACTTACTGTGGTGGAAAATCATTCAGAATGGCACAGAAATACCAGCGTTTAATCATCTTCAAGTGTCACCAAAAGCCTCTTTTTCCAACTTGCTGCAATTAAAGAGATGTAAAAATGATTCACCCTCTCCTTCCCAACCATAGTCTCAAATTGCATCTGCAGCTTTTGTGCAATCATAGTGTACACCCCTAGGGCGGCACGGTGACACAGTGGTTAGCACTGCTGCCTCACAGCGCCAGGGACCCAGGTTCGATTCCCGGCTTGGGTCGCTGTCTGTGTGGAGTTTGTACGTTCTCCCCCGTGTCTGCGTGGGTTTCCTCCGGGTGCTCCGGTTTCCTCCCTCAGTCTGAAAAACGTGCATTGGCCATGCTAAATTCTCCCTCAGTCCACCCGAACAGGCGCCGGAGTGTGGCGACTAGGGGATTTTCACAGTAACTTCATTGCAGTGTTAATGTCAGCCTACTTGTGACATGTGGGCGGCACGGTAGCACAGTGGTTAGCACTGCTGCTTCACAGCTCCAGGGTCCCGGGTTCGATTCCCGCCTCGGGTCACTGTCTGTGTGGAGTTTGCACGTTCTCCCCGTGTCTGCGTGGGTTTCCTCCGGGTGCTCCGGTTTCCTCCCACAGTCCAAAGATGTGCGGGTTAGGTTGATTGGCCAGGTTAAAAAGAATTGCCCCTTAGAATCCTAAAATGCGTAGGTTAGAGGGATTAGCGGGTAAATATGTGGGGGTAGGGCCTGGGTGGGATTGTGGTCGGTGCAGACTCGATGGGCCGAATGGCCTCCTTCTGCACTGTAGGGTTTCTATGATTTCTATGATGAACAAATAAACTTAAAAAAAACTTAACTAGCATACACCCTTAGCGTACAGCCTTAGCGTACATCCTTGGTGCGCACCCTTCATGTACACCCAACAATTACTGTGTCCACGCCACCTCTGTTTCAGGAGTCCTCCTCGTTTACTTGGCTTACTGGACACACATCAAATGTTGAGGGTGACAGTCCTCATTGAGAATATACCCATTAGTGGGTGGGGAACCCACACAACTGCTGGAGCTGCCCAACAGATTAAAGAGCCATTGGTGTGTCTGGCCACATGGGCAAATTCAGGAACCGTCTGCGACCTGCAGGTGAGAGCTGGGGGATAGGGGTGACCCTGTCTTTCCGTGATTAGATGAGTAAATTCCAGTCGGAGGGAAGGGTGGAGATTTGCTGATTGGTTTTCGCCTCTGGATGAACTCATGGCCCGGGTGGTCTCGTGGAAGGGGAATGACTGCTACACCAGACAAAATTTAATTCAAATACAAAGCCGCACCTAACATAGAAACCTAGAAGATAGGAGCAGGAGGAGGCCATTCGGCCCTTCGAGCCTGCTCCGCCATTTGTCACGATCATGGCTGATTGTCCAACTCATTAGCCTAATTCTACCCATAACCTATAGAAACATAGAATAGAAACTTGCATTCATATAGCCTCTTTCAGGACCTCGAAAAGCCCCAAAGTGCTTTACGGTCAATTTAGTGTTGTTTGAAGTGCTGTAATGTAAGACTCCGTTGTCAATGTGTTGCTGCCACCACCATCTTCTCAAGGGCAGCTCAGGATAGGCAATAGATGCTGGCCTTGACAAGCGCACGCACCACTCCATGAACCGCTGCAGTCTGCGTGGTGTAGGTACACCCACAGTGCTGATAGGGAGGGATTTCCTGGATTTTTGACCCAGCGACTGCGAAGGAACGGCCAATACATTTCCAAGTCAGGATGATGAGTGGCTTGGAGGAGAGCTTGCAGGTGGTGGTGTCCCCCATGTGTCTGCTGCCCTTGCCCTTCTCGCAGCCGTCGGAGGATTGGCAAATGGCGTCAAAATGATGCCAGTGCTCTCTTGGTGAATGAGCTGCCCATTCTACCTGTATTGATATAGCGTCTTTCCTGACCTCAGGATCTCCCAAAGTGCTTCAGAGCCAATCAGTTCCCGTGTTGTAAAGTAGGATAGGTTCAAACAAGGCAGGGGAATATATTTTCTTTGTAAAATTCAGTCAAAAAATAAAGCCATTGTCATTTCTGCTATCTGTCTATATAAAACCTGCTGTCATTTTCACATAGTTCCAAAGTCTGTGCCGTTAACTCCACCTCAGCTATAGTGGGGGTAAAGTCCAGACACGTAACATGTTGACACACATTTTGTCCAGCAAGGCTGCTGACTGAAGCGATTTTTCCATCATAATCTACCTGCTTGCCTTATTGAGAAAGAATATATAGTGAAGCTATATAGGTGAAAAGGATTTGTGTCATCCTTTCAGGAGAGCAGAGCTGAGATAAATGAACCTCCGCAAGATGCAGCAAATTGCAACACTAATGCGCGCAGGGAGGAATGTTCAGATTTATGTGTGATTGATGTTCCATTGAATAGAATCATAGAATCCCCACAGTGCTGAAGGAGGCCATTTGGCCCATCGAGCCTGCATCGACAACAATCCCGCCCAGGCCCTATCCCCATATTTCCCTGCTAATCCTCCTGACGCTAAGGGCCAATTTAGCATGGCCAATCCACCTAATCTGCACATCTTTGGACACTGAGAGGCAATTTAGCATGGCCAATCCACCTAACCCGCACATCTTGGGACACTAAGGAGCAATTTAGCATGACCATTCCCCCTAACCTGCACATCTTGGGACACTAAGGGGCAATTTAGCAGGGCCAATCCACCTAACCCACACGTCTTTGGACACTAAGGGGCAATTTGACATGGCCAATCCACCTAACCTACACATCTTGGGACACTAAGGGGCAATTTAGCATGCCAATCCACCTAACCCGCACATCTTGGGACACTAATGGACAATTTAGCATGGCTAATCCACCTAACCTGCACATCTTGGGACACTAAATGGCAATTTAGCATGGCCAATCCACCTAATCTGCACATCTTTGGACACTGAGGGGCAATTTAACGTGGCCAATCCACCTAACCCGCACATCTTGGGACACTAAGGAGCAATTTAGCATGACCATTCCCCCTAACCTGCACATCTTGGGACACTAAGGGGCAATTTAGCAGCGCCAATCCACCTAATCCGCACACCTTGGGACACTAAAGGGCAATTTAGCATGGTCAATCCTCTTAACCTGCACATCTTTGAACTGTGGGAGGAAACCAGAGCATCCCAGAGGAAACCCATGCAGATATGGGGAGAACGTGCAGATTCCGCACAGTCACTCGAGGTAGGAATCGAGCCCATGTCGCTGGCGCTGTGAGGCAGCAGTGCTAACCACTGTGCCACCGTTCCGTCCTAACTCACCCTAAGTTCTCTCCTCCCACCCCACCACCCTCACTCCTGATCTACATTGGCTCCTTCTGAGTGACACCTCAAGTTAAAAGTTCTCATTTTTGGTTTTGAATCTCTCCCTGGCCTCAACCACTCCCCCACCTCCCCCCATCTCTGTAAACTCCTCCAGGCATACAACTCTCTCCTTCGGACCTATTCTTGCACGCTATACAGATAGAGCATACCGTTCATAGAGTACGTAGGGGAGAAGGAAAGGAGAGGGTGCAGTATATAGTGTTACAGTCATAGCTAGGGTATAGAGAAAGAGCAGCCTAACATATGCCGTGGCTGTAACCACAATGCAGTGTGGTTTCCTCCTGCACTATAGAGCTGCCTATGTATCTCCTTTCTTTTTGATTTGATTTATTATTGCCACTTATGTTGGGATACAGTGAAAAGTATTGTTTCTTGCACGCTATACAGACAAAGCATATCGTTCATAGAGTACATAGGGGAGAAGGAAAGGAGAGGGTGCAGAATGTAATGTTACAGTCATAGCGAGGGTGTAGAGAAAGATCAACTTAATGCGAGGTAGGTCCATTCAAAAGTCTGATGGCAGCAGGGAAGAAGCTGTTCTTGAGCTTGTCGGTACATGTCCTCAGACTTCTGTATCTTTTTCCTGACCGAAGGAGGTGGAAGAGAGAATGTCCAGGATGCGTGGGATCCTTAATTATGCCGGCTGCTTTTCCGAGGCAGAGGGAAGTGTAGACGGAGTCGATGGATGGGAGGCTGGTTTGAGTGATGGTCTGAGCTTTGTTCACAACCCTTTGTAGTTTCTTGTGGGTCTTGGTCAGATCGGGAGCCTATCAAGCTGTGATACATTTGGAAAGGATTCTTTCCAGCCTCCCATCCATTGACTCTGTCTACACTTACCACCTTCTCCTGTCTGGAAAAAGATACAAAAGTCTGAGATTATCGACCAGTCAACTCAAGAACAGCTTCTTCCCTGCTGCAAAAGTTGGTGAAAGTTGTAGGAGATGTTTTGGGGAGTGGGCAGAAAAGCAGATTGAAGCCAAGCCCTGCGCAGCCACAATCTTATTAAATGGTGGAGCAGGTTCAAGGGGCTGAATGGTCTACTACTCCTGTTATGTACGATGTTATGGATGTGGCTGTTTTCCAGGCCCGGGATTGCAAGGATTTCATTTATGCAGCTTGTGGGCATTAGTCAGACAGGCCTGGCTTGTGGCAGAGCCTGCCACTGAGGAGAACGGTAGAAAGGTGTGGCCTCGCTCTCAGGCTGCGTAGCTTGAAGCTGGACCAGGCCTCGCAGTTCAGGCTGCCGAGGGAGAAGGCCTCAAGTGGACATTAAATGCTAACGAGGGGAATGTTTTAACTCGGAAAAGAACCTTGACTGTACAGTCTTGACAGTAAGAAGTTTAACAACACCAGGTTAAAGTCCAACAGGTTTATTTGGTAGCAAAAGCCACACAAGCTTTCGAGGCTCTAAGCCCCTTCTTCAGGTGAGTGGGAATTCTGTTCACAAACAGAATTTATAAAGACACAGACTCAATTTACATGAATAATCCACATCATGTACAGTCTTGAGCCATCTCCTGGGATCCCCGCAGATTCTTTTGTTAATGGATCACAACAACAACACCAATAATGTGCATTTATATAGCATCCCTCTCATTGTAAAACTTCTCAAGGTATCTCACAGGGGCAATTATCAACTAAAATTTGACACTGAAAGGAAATACTAGGAATAGCATCAAAGAGCTTGGGTTTTATTATTCATATATAGGATGTGAACATCGCTGGCTGGGCCAGCATTTATTGCCCATCCCTAATTGTCCTTGGAGGACTTTTGACAGTCAACCACATTGTTGGGGATCTGTGTCACATGTAGGCCAGGGTGGCACGGTAGCACATTAGTTAGCACTGCTGCCTCACAGCACCAGGGACCTGGGTTCAATTCCGGCCTTGGGTGACTGTGTGGAGTTTGCACATTCTCCATGTGTCTGCATGGGTTTCCTCCGGGTGCTCCGGTTTCCTCCAAAGATGTGTGGGTTAGGTTGACTGGCCATGCAAAATTGACCCTAGTGTCAGGAGGATTAAATGTGTGAGGTTACAGGAATAGGGCTTGGATGGGATTATGGTCGAGACTCGATGGGCTGAATGTCCTCCTTCTGTACTGTATGATTCTATGACTGGGTAAGAACGACAGATTTCCTAATAAAGGACATTAGTGAACCAGATGGGTTTTTACAATAATGGTTTTGTGGCCATCAATAGACTTTTAATTCCAGATCAAATTTCACCATCTGCAGTGGTTCGATTCGAACCCAGGTCTTCAGATCTCACATTGGGTCTCTAGTGACAATACGACTACACTACTGTCTCCCCCAAGCAGGAATGTTATCAGAAGTGTCTTAGAAGAGGTGGAGAGGTGGACAGGTTTTGGGAGGGAATTCCAGAGCTAAGGGCCCAGGGGCCTATGATGAAAACTGGGGATGTTCAAGTGGCCAGAATTGGAGGAGCGCAGAGATCTGGGAGGGTTGTAGGGCTGGGGGGTTGGGATTGTCCCCTGCAGTCTCATTTGCGTTGCTCATAGCGACATGAGTCTGTCGTGGGCTTGTGACCTGTGTTCCAGAGACCTCATGATGAAGTGAAGGCCCTTTTTCCCCTGCTCTTTGTACCCAGGGAAACGGGGCCTTCCTGTTCCACAAGGGCCAGTAAACTCCGACCATGTCCAATTTCCTGGGATCATAAATATGCTGTCCTGGTAGCGCCATCTTGTTGTAGCTTCAAGGTGAAATGGTGGGCAGGTGGGTGGCAAGAGGCAGGTGCCACTTGACAAAGAATAGTTCACTCTCCCCTGACACATGATGCCATACAAACACAATGACAGGATTAGACAGGGATACAGAGAGAGAGAGACAGACGCACAGACAAGATAAAGTCAAGATCCATTTTCTTCAGAAATATCCTTGTGTTTGTCGGCATGGAGAACTGCTTTACATTCTTTGCCATGCGTGTGAAAGAAAGGAAGCAGATAATTTCAGGAGATAGGGAACCGAAGGACAGCGGCAATAACAATGTCCAGGGTGAAATACGTAAACAGGAAACCAAATCCATTAAAAGTTGCTTATCTTGCTTGACCCTGTTCAACTTCTGGTGAGATCACTTAAAGGCATAGCACACCATGTATTAAACAGTGAAGTATTTTTCACACATTGCACATCATGTTGAACATACTGTTGTGATCACTTGCGGCTTGCTATCACGTTGAGGGTCTGGATATAGACCTCTAGGGATCAGTCTCGATGCTAAGCAAGATATTGAGAGTTCTGGTTGAAGACAATTACATGAAGTTTATTATTTAGCAACAATAAAACACACAGCTCTGCACAGGCCTTGATCTACAAAAGGTCGTGAATGTAGCCCAGTCCATCACGCAAACCAGCCTCCCATCCATTGACTCTGTCTACACTTCCCGCTGCCTCGTCAAAGCAGTCAGCATAATTAAGGACCCCACGCACCCCGGACATTCTCTCTTCCACCTTCTTCCATTGGGAAAAAGATGCAAAAGTCTGAGGTCACGTACCAACCGACTCAAGAACAGCTTCTTCCCTGCTGCCATCAGACTTTTGAATGGATTTACCTTGCATTAAGTTGATCTTTCTCTACACCTTAGCTCTGACTGTAACACTACATTCTGCACTCTTTCATTTCCTTCTCTATGAACAGTGTGCTTTGTATAGCGCGCAAGAAACAATGCTTTTCACTGTATACTAATACATGTGACAATAATAAATCAAATCAAATCAAAAATCTAGCCTGGGCCCTAGCAGTTACACAGGCTGATTACAGGTTGATTGGGGTATCATGGTGGCACAGTGGTTAGCACTGCTGCCTCACAGCGCCAGGGACCCGGGTTCGATTCCCGGCTTGGGTCGCTGTCTGTGTGGAGTTTGCACATTCTCCCCGTGTCTACGTGGATCTCCTCCGGGTGCTCTGGTTTCCTCCCACACGCCAAAGATGTGCAGGTTATGTTGATTGGCCATGCTAAATTGACCCTAATTTCAGGGAGATTAGCAGGGTAAATATGTGGGGTTATGGGAATTGGGTGGATTTGTTGTCAGTGCAGGCCCGATGGGCTAAATGGTCTCCTTCTGTATTGTAGGGATTCTATGATACTTGACTTATGCTTGAATCTTAATGTATACGTGGAGTCTTACTGTTTCAGAGTTACAGACAACACTGAGTATCTGCAGTAGGGATCATAGAACATCTAACATGGAGGCTGGATTTTTTTAACCTCCACCCTTACATGTGACAATGTCATAGTGAAGTCCCTATGCAGCTTCTTAAAGGTACATGTCCCTGTCGGCGTTGGCACGCGTACAACATCACACATATACAGAGTAGAAAGAGGCCTTTCATGCTGGTACATAGCTCCACTCAAGTCCGCAAGCAAACCTGTGCATTTTTAAAAAATTCATTCATGGGACATGGGTGTCGCTGGCTGGCCAGCATTTATTGCCCATCCCTAGTTGCCCGAGGGCAGTGGAGATATCAACAACACTGCTGTGGCTCTGGGAGTCACATGTAGGCCAGACCGGGTAAGGACGGCAGATTTCCTTCCCTAAAGGACATTAGTGAACCAGATGGGTTTTTCCGACAATCAACAATGGTTTCATGGTCATCAGTGGATTCTTAATTCCAGATATTTTTTATTGAATTCAAATTCCACCCTTTGCCGTGACGATGTTTAAGACAATCATTTACAGATAGCCAGCAGGTTTGGCAGCGTCTGTGGAGAGAGGAACAAAGTTAATGTTTCAAGGTCTGTGACCCTCTGAGCTGGAAAATGGCTGGGAAGTCACCAGGGCTGAGGGGTGTCTGCAACAAAGAGAAGTTGGAGATGTGCGGGTTCGGTTGATTGGCCATGCTAAACTGCCCCTTAGTGTCAGGAGGATTAGCAGGGTAAAACACATGGGGTTACGGGGATAGGGCTTGGGTGGGACTGTTATCGGTGCAAGCTCGATGGGCTGAATAGCCTCCTTCTGCACTGTAGGGATTCTATGATTTTTAAAAATTCATTCGTAGGACATGGGTGTCGCTGGCTGGCCAGCATTTATTGCCCATCCCTAGTTGCCCTTGAGAAGGTGGTGGTGAGCCGCCATCTTGAATCGCTGCAGTCCACGTGCTGTGGGTTGACCCACAATGCCGTTAGGGAGGGAATTCCAGGATTTTGACCCAGTGACTGTGAAGGAACGGCGATATATTTCCAAGTCAGGATGGCGAGTGGCTTGGAGGGGAACTTGCAGGTAGTGGTGTTCCCATGTATCTGCTGCCCTTGTCCTTCTAGATGGAAGTGGTCGTGGGTTTGGAAGGTGCTGTCTAAGGATCTTTGGTGAATTGCTGCAGTGTATCTTGTAGATGGTACACACTGCTGCGACTGAGCATCGGTGGTGGAGGGAATGTATGTTTGTGGATCTGGTGCCAATCAAGCAGGGCTGCTTTGTCCTGGATGATGTCGAGCTTCTTGAGTGTTGTTGGAGCTGCACCCATCCAGGCAAGTGGGGAGTATTCCATCCTCACTTGTGCCTTGTAGATGGTGGACAGGCTTTGGGGAGTCAGGAGGTGAGTTACTTGTCGCAGGATTCCTAGCCTCTGACCCGCTCTTGTAGCCACTGTGTTTATGTGGTGAATCCAGTTGATTCTATGTGCTCCTTTAATTTGATTTGATTTGATTTATTATTGTCACATGTATTAACATACAGTGAAAAGTATTGATTCTTGCACACTATACAGACAAAACATACTGTTCATAGAGTGCATAGGGGAGAAGGAAAGGAATGTAGTGTTACAGTCACAGCGAGGGTGTAGAGAAAGATCAACTTAGTGCGAGGTAAGTCCATTCAAAAGTCTGACAGCAGCAGGAAGAAGCTGTTCTTGAGTCGGTCGGTACGTGACCTCAGACTTTTGTATCTGTTTCCTGACGGAAGAAGGTGGAAGAGAGAATGTCCGGGGTGCGTGGGGTCCTTAATTATACTGGCTGCTTTGCCAAGGCAGCGGGAAGTGTAGACAGAGTCAATGGATGGGAAGCTGGTTTGAGTGATGGATTGGGCTACATTCATGACCTTTTGTAGTTCCTTGCGGTCTTGGACAGAGCAGGAGCCATACCGAGCTGTGATACAACCAGAAAGAATGCTTTCTATGGTGCATCTTTAAAAGTTGGTGAGAATTGTAGCTGACATACCAAATTTCCTGGTCTGCTGAGAAAGTAGAGGCGTTGGTGGGCTTTCTTAACTGTAGTGTCTGCATGGGGGTATCAGGACAGGTTGTTGGTGATCTGGACACCTAAAAACCTGAAGCTCTTGACCCTTTCTACTTCGTCCCAGTTGATATAGACAGGAGCATATTCTCCTCTATGCTTCCTAAAGTCCTTGGAGCAGGGTGGGTTAAGAGGTGAATTGGGAGAGGTTTACGAGGTCTTGTTGAGTAGACTGAGAAAAGCGATTCCCTCTGATGAGTGGGTCAATAACCAGGGGTCATAGTTGAAGAAAAATCATTGTCACCAAATCCAGCCGGGGAGATGGGAAGAAATGCTTTCACTCAGAGTCTGAGTTTTCGGGATCAGGAATGATCTACCTGAGCTGCTGTGGAAGCTGAATCCACAAATAATTTAAAAAGTGAAACAAACGAGGTACTCAGAGATGAGACACGGTGGAGGGTTGTGGGACCAAGCGAGACTAGTCTTTCAAAGAACTGTTACAGACACGGTACAGACACAGTGCAGCGACGGGTTACCAGGCTGATTCCGGGCATGGCGGGACTGATGTATGAGGAGAGATTGATGAGGTTAGGATTGTTTTCGCTGGAGTTCAGACGAATGAGGGCGGATCTCATAGAAATTTATAAAATTCTAACAGGACTAGACAGGGTAGATGCAGGGAGGATGTTCCCGATGGTGGGGGAGTCCAGAACCAGGGGTCACAGTCTGTGGATTCAGGGTAGCCATGATGTGGAGATGCCGGCGTTGGACTGGGGTAAACACAGTAAGAAGTTTAACAACACCAGGTTAAAGTCCAACAGGTCTATTTGGTAGCAAAAGCCACACAAGCTTTCGGAGCTGCAAGCCCCTTCTTCAGGTGAGTTTAAAGTTTAAAGTTTATTTATTAGCGTCACAAATAGGTTCACATTCACACTGCAATGAAGTTACTGTGAAATTCTCCTAGTCACACTCCAGCACCTGTTTGGGTACATGGAGGGAGAATTTAGCGTGGCCAATGCATCTAACCAGCACGTCTTTCAGACTGTGGGAGGAAACCGGAGCACCCGGAGGAAACCCAAGCAGACATGAGGAAAACGTGCAGACTCCGCACAGACGGTGACCCACGTGGGAATCGAAACTCACCTGAAGAAGGGGCTTGCAGCTCCGAAAGCTTGTGTGGCTTTTGCTACCAAATAGACCTGTTGGACTTTAACCTGGTGTTGTTAAACTTCTTACTGTGATTCAGGGTAGACCATTTAGGATGGAGGTGAGGAGACATTTCTTCACCCAAAGAGTGGTGAGCCTGTGGAACTCATTACCACAGGAAGTAGTTGATGCCAAAACATTGAATGTATCCAAGAGGCGGCTGGATATAGCACTTGGGGAGAATGGGATCAAAGGTTATGGGGAGAAAGCAGGATTAGGCTATTGAGTTGGACGATCAGCCATGATCGAGATAAATGATGGAGCAGGCTCGAAGGGCTGAATGGCCTTCTTCTGCTCCTATCTTCTTTGTTTCTCTGATGGGCCAAATGGCCTTCTTCTGTGCTGTAAGGTTTCATAAAATAGGTCAATGGTTCTCAACCAATGAAGACCCCCCAAGTACGCCCCGTAGATACAAAATTCAAGATTCTGAAAGACAGTTACAGTAACAATGTCCAGGATAAAATACATAAACAGGAAGACAAATACATTCGAAGTTGCTAATCTAGATTCAAGATGATTAAAAATTCATGTAATTAAACTAAAAATATCCTTCATCTTCAGCTCTGTGGTGGTATCTCCAAGACCTGTTGGAGCTCAGGCCTCAGGCATGCCCGGTTTAGATTTTTTACATTGGTTAGGCCCATGAGCATGACCAACGGGACTTTGATTCGACTTAATTTATTATTGAACATGTATTGGTATAAGGTGGCACGGTGGCACAATGGGTAGCACTGCTACCTCACAGCACTTGGGACCCGGGTTCGATTCCCACATGGGTCACCGTCTGTGCGGAGTCTGCACGTTTTCCTCATGTCTGCTTGGGTTTCCTCCGGGTGCTCCGGTTTCCTCCCACAGTCTGAAAGACGTGCTGGTTAGATGCATTGACCACGCTAAATTCTCCCTCCATGTACCCAAACAGGCGCTGGAGTGTGACTAGGAGAATTTCACAGTAACTTCATTGCAGTGTGAATGTGAACCTATTTGTGACACTAATAAATAAACTTTAAACTTTAAATGGATGCCAAAAATCTCATTTCCACCATAATCATCCTTCAGTTTGAACTATCGCAAGACCTGGGCCATTGACTTGAAAACAGGGAAACAATACGACATAAACCGTATAACGGGAACCTTAGAATCCCTACAATGCAGAACGAGGCCATTTGGCCCAATGAGTCTGCATCAACTCTCCGACAACAATCCCACCCAGCCCCTTTCCCACAACCCCACATATTTACCCTGCTAATCCCCCTAACCTACACATCTTTTGGACACTAAGGGGCAATTTACCACAGCCAATCCATCTAACCTACACATCTTTGGACACTAAGGGACAATTTAGCATGGCCAATCCACCTAACCTACACATCTTTTGGACACTAAGGGGCAATGTAGCATGGCCAATCCGCCTAACCTACACATCTTTTGGATACTAAGGGACAATTTACCATGGCCAATCCACCTAACCTGCACATCTTTTGGACACTAAGGGGCAATTTAGCATGGCCAATCCACCTAACCTGCACATCTTTTGGACACTAAGGGGCAATTTAGCATGGCCAATCCACCTAACCTGCACATCTTCTGGACACTAAGGGGCAATTTAGCATGGCCAATCCACCTAACCTGCTCATCTTTAAACACTAAAGAGCAATTTAGCATGGCTAATCCACCTAACCTGCACATCTTCTGGACACTAAGGGGCAATTTAGCATGGCCAATCCACTTAACCTGCACATCTTTTGGACACTAAAGGGCAATTTAGCATGGCCAATCCACCTAACCTGCACATCTTTTGGACTAAGGGGCAATTTAGCATGGCCAATCCACCTAACCTGCACATCTTTTGGACACTAAAGGGCAATTTAGCATGGCCAATCCACCTAACCTGCACATCCTTGGACACTAAAGAGCAATTTAGCATGGCCAATCCCCCTAACCTGCACATCTTTTGGACACCAAGGGGCAATTTAGCATGGCCAATCCACCTAACCGGCACACCTTTTGGACACGAAGGGGCAACTTAGCATGGCCAATCCACCTGACCTATACCTCTTTGGAGTGTTGGAGGAAACCGGAGCACCCGGAGGAAACCCACGCAGACATGGAGAGAACGTATAAATTCCACACAGTCACCCGAAGCTGGAATTGAACCCGGGCCCCTGGCATTGTGAGGCAGCAGTGCTAACCACTGTGCCACCGTGCCACCGCAACACTTTGGCACATCTTCCATTGCATTTAAAATGCCAAAGATAGCAGCAACACCGCGCTTCTTGCACAGCCAAATGCTGTTCAAGTATTTGGCAAAAATATGAATATTCAGATAGCCAGATAAAAAAAGAACAGCAAACAGTATTTGCAGCAGTATCATAAAGTCTTGCCTATTTGCTAAATTATATGTGAAAAGTCAAAAGCTCAGGTTTAATGGTTTAAAATAACGTATCAATGACAGACCAGATGAATTTCTGTGAATGAGTTACCCACTAGGTGGTGCCATTTTATATCCTGTTCAATAGTTGTTGTGGAATAAATGAAATATTGTGGATGTTGGAATCCGAAACAGAGACTACTGGAAAAACTCAGTGGCTGGAATTTTACCATCCCGCCCGCCACAGGATTCGGAGCAGGTGAGGGGCGGAATTTCACGGTTTCGGGATGAGCGGGGCCGGAAAATCCGGTCGACCAAGCCTGGCAGCGTCTTTAAGGAGCAAGAAAACAAGAGTGAACGGTTTCGAGTCATTTTGGGTCTTGGTCAGAACTGAAGGGATGGAGAATGTGCTGGGAGAGATTGCAACAAGATGGAGCAACTTTAGGACCAACGGATGGACAGCCGGGTGTGTGTATTAGGAATGGGTTAACAGACCTTCCAATTAAGTCCTAATTTGATGTCAATTATTCAAAAGAAGTCACTGATACATAAAGGGGCCACAGGTGGCACTATTTGTTGGTGGAGAATTGTGTGTGGAATTGGATCAAAGAAATAATGGTATTTTATGATGAAGCAGAACTTGTGTCTCCTTTACTCCACAGCAAGGGGAGGCAATGACCTAGTGGTATTATTGCTAGATTATTAATCCAGAAACTCAGCTAATGTTCTGGAGACCTGGCATCGAATCCTGCCACAGCAGATGGTGCAATTTGAATTCAATAAAAAAAAATCTGGAATTAAGAATCTACTGATGGCCATGAAACCATTGTTGATTTTTTAGTAAAACCCATCTGGTTCACTCATGTCCTTTAGGGAAGGAAATCTGCAGTCCCTACCTGGTCTGGCCTACATGCGTCTCCAGAGCCACAGCAATGTGGCTGACTCTCAACTGCCCTCCAAGGGTAACTGGGGATGGGCAATAAATGCTGGCCAGCCAGTGACGCCCATGTCCCATGAATGAATAAAAAAACCGAGAGGTTCACACAGTGGGAGGGGGAGGGGTTTGCATGAGGCAACAACAATTTGGGATATTTTTAAGAAAATGGGGTTTAAGATGGAGGAAAAAGCTCACAATCTAAAGCTGCCAAACTCAACGTTTATGTATTACAGCTTGGTATGGCACCTGCTCTGACCGAGACGGCAAGAAACTACAAAACTACAAAGAGTTGGGAATGTAGACCAATCCATCACTCAAACCAGCCTCCCATCCATTGACTCTGTCTACACTTCCCGCTGCCTCGGAAAAGCAGTCAGTATAATCAAGGACATTCTCCCTTCCACCTTCTTCCGTCGGAAAAAAGATACAAAAGTCTGAGGTCACGTACCGACCAACTCAAGAACAGCTTCTTCCCTGCTGCCATCAGACTTTTGAATGGACCTACCTTATCATAGAATCTACAGTGCAGAAGGAGGCCATTTGGCCCATCGAGCCTATACCAACAAGACCCTATCCCTGTAACCCCATATATTCATCCTCCTAATCCCCTGACAATAGAGTCAATTTAGCATGGCCAATCAACCTAACCCGTACATCTTTGGACTGTGGGAGGAAACTGGAGCACCCGGAGGAAACCCACGCAGACACAGAGAAAATGTACAAACTCCACACAGACAGTCACCTGAGGCTGGAATTGAACCCAGGTCCCTGGTGCTGTGAGGCAGCAGTGCTAACCACTGTGCCACTGTGCTACCAAGTTTATTAAGTTGATCTTTCTTTACACCCTAGCTATGACTGTGACACCACATTCTGTGCCCTCTCCTTTCCTTCTCCCCTGTGTACTCTATGAACGGTATACTCTGTATGTATAGCGCGCAAGGAATAATATTTTTCACTGTACCCCAATACATGTGACAATAATAAATCAAATCAAAATCAAATCAAATCAAGGGTTGCAACGTGCCCAGAAGGTCAGATGCTGCTCCTCCAGTTTGCAGATTGGGTGACCGCTTTGCAGAACACCTTTGCTCAGTCCACAAGCATGGTTCCAACCTTCTTGTTGCTGCCATTTTAATTCAGTGCCTTGCTCTCGTGCCCACGTGCCCATCCTTGGCCTGCTGCAATGATCCAGTGAAGGGCAACCTAATCTGGAGGAGCAGCATCTCATCTTCTGACTGGGCACCTTGCTGTCCTTTCAGCCCCATGCCCTGGGTCAGACCTTCACGGGGCTGCCCTGGATCTCATTCTTCCCATCAGGCTTTGCGTCTGCATATGCGCTGCCCGAGGCATGCTGGTAGTTGGCGTGCGGCTTTGCTGAATGGGTGACCCCCCCCCTACCCCTACCCCAGCACCCCCCACAGTCCTGCCAACCTTCTAATCCCCTCCCTCAGATTGAATTTTTTGCCTCCGTGTTGTGCCTGTAAAATATGATTAGGGATCAGAAACAGGCCATTCGGCCCATCAATCCATGCTGGTGTTGAGCCGCCTCCCACCTTTCCTCGTCAAAATCCACCCGCTATTCCCTTTACCCTCACATACTTGTCTAGGTCCCCCCTAAATCCATCTACACTGTTCCCCTCGCCACTCCCTGTGGTAGGGAGTTCTACATTCTCATCGCTTTCTGGGATGACAGCATCAAATTCCTAGGCCAACAGATATCACAGTGATTGTAGTCTACATTGAGAAATCCTCCACTGGAACGCTTTGTTACCTTTTCAGTACCCGATTAGCTGAACGATTCTATGATTAAAGCTGATTGAGGGATTCCTATAATCTATTGCTACGATCTCTTCAATAACTGCACGTCGCTTGGACTCAGACTGAACTCTGATCCAGACACCCAAAATGAAAGAACCAATCCGATTAACCAGGGCAGCACAGTGGCACAGTGGTTAGCATTGCTCCCTCACAGCTTCAGGGACCTGGGTTCAATTCCTGGCTTGGCTTTCTGCCTGAGTGGAGTCTGTGTGTTCTTTCCATGTCTGCGTGGGTTTCCTCTGGGTGCTCACCATTTCCTCCCACAGTCCAAAGATGTGTAGGTTAGGTGGATTGGCTGTGCTAAATTGCCCCTTAGTGTCCCCGGATGAGTAGGTTAGAGAGATTAGCGGGGTAAATGTGTGGGGTTGTGGGGATAGGGCCTGGGGTGGCATTGTTGTTGGTGTAGATTCGATGGGCTGAGTGGCCTCCTTTTGCACTGTCGGGTTTCTATGATTTCTACCTAGATCTCCATCGGAGAGGGGGGAAACCTCACCCTGTCTGTCTCGGCCCGACTCTAGTTTGGGAACCTGACCGAGGCAAATGTACCTCAGAAATGTTAGTGAAATCCAAGATGGAGAGAGTCCTGGTCGCCCCCTTTTTAATGGGTGAAAAGTTTGAATTGTCAGAGGACGGAGGCGGTTGCAGAGGAATTTCAAGTGGCGATTGCTCACTGATCAATCCTGCCAAATTGGAAGCCAGCAACTTAAAAATGTCCAGGTGACCAGGTGTTCAGATGTCCAAGTGCCCAAGTGTCGAGGTGTCCAGCTGTCTATGTGTCCAGGTGTCCATGTGACCAGGTGTCCAGCTGTCTGTGACCAGGTGTCCATGTCACCAGGTATCAAGGTGTCCAGGTGACCAGGTAACTGATTGCCCAAGTAACTTGAGTGCCCAGGTGTCCACATGCCCAGGTGCCCAGGTATCCAGAATCCAGGTGATCAGGTATCAAGGTGCCCAGGTATCCAGAATCCAGCTGATCAGGTATCAAAGTGCCCAGGTATCCAGAATCCAGCTGATCAGGTATCAAGGTGCCCAGGTGTCTGTGTGAAACAGGTGAAACTGGTGAACAACATCGCAACTCTGCAATTCAGGGTCCTAATGCCCACTGCAGGATCCTGTCTAAATCTGGCATCGGTTGCACAGAGCACAGACCCACAAGCTCCATTGGTTTTTGCTGAGCTCAGAGCTTCCAATCCAACGCTTTTCAATGGGATCATTGGCCACCAGAACATAAGTAATGACATCTTTATCGGTTAGATTATAGTGGAATCCACCATCCGAATAAGTAACATTGCTAATCAATCCTGTGTGCGTGACTTAACTGTACTCCAGTTGTAACCTACTGCACGAGTGTACAATGCTGGATGGAGCTGATGATATTTGGTGGGTTTATTAATCCTGGTCTGATTGATGAGTTTCAATCCACACTAATGCATCACACATGTGATTAATCAACAGCCCTCATTCTGACTTTGAAATAGAACTGGATCATTCGCTGGACAGCTGGAGTCACTGCTACAGATTGACAGCCAGTCCCAGTTTATGAAAAGCACTGATTCATTTAATTGTTTCTGTTTGAACGGTAAATACTGGTGAAAAGGTTTCAAACAGTCAGCGAGTCTGTGGGTGGGCTTACCAAACAGCATAAATAAATCAACATCTCTCACTAACTGACAATTGGCCAGAAAGTAAAACCCTCCGTGTAAATTTACAGCCAATCCATTCTGTACAGGAGAATCTTACAGAGTGGCTATGGCACAGAAAGAGGCCACAGAAAGTGGGCGGCACGGTGGCCCAGTGGTTAGCACTGCTGCCTCACAGCGCCAGGGACCCGGGTTCGATTCCCAGCTTTGGGTCACTGTCTGTGCAGAGTCTGCACATTCTCCCCGTGTCTGCATGGGTTTCCTCCGGGTGCCCTGGTTTCCTCCCACACTCCAAAGACATGCGGGTTAGGGTGCATTGGCCATGCTAAATTCTCCCTCAGTGTTACCTAAACAGATGCAGGAGTGTGGCGACCAGGAGATTTTCACAGTAACTTCATTGCAGTGTTAATGTAAGCCTACTTGTGACTAATAAATAAACTTTAAACATTCGGCCCATCGAATCCATGCTGGCTGTCTGTGGGGCAATCCAGTCAGCCCCTATCCCCACATCTCTCAATTTGCTTTCCCTCTTGTTCCCATCCAATTTCCTTTTGCAATCATTGATTGCTAACACTCCCACCTTCATAGGCAATGGGTGGAATTTTCCTGTCCCGCCCGCCATGGGAATCGGAGCAAGCAGGGGTCTCACCGTGGAAAGGTCTGTTGACCTCGGGTGAGATGTTTCGGTCTTGGGGCGAGCATGGCTGGAAAATCCCCTCGCTCCCCCGCCTCCCCCGTTAAATCTTTGTCCTTGTACCATCAGCCAATGGGGACAGCTTCTTTGTACACCTTATCTAAACCTATCATAAACTTGCATATCTCTGTCAGGTCCTCCCCTCCCTATCCTTTGCTCCGAGAATAACGACCTCAGCTTCTCCAACCCAACCTTGGAGCTAAAACCCCCTCATCCCTGGAACCATCCTTGTATATCTCCCTCTGCAGTGGCGTAGTGGTATTGTCACTGGGCTTGTAATCCAGAGATCCAGGGCAATGCTCTACTGACCTAGGCTCGAATCCCAGCACAGCAGATGGTGAAACCTGAATTCAATAAAAATATTCTGGGATTAAATAACCACAAAACCATTGTCAAAAACCCATCTGGTTCACTAATGTCCTTTAGGGAAGGAAATCTGCTGTCCTTAATTGGTCTGGCCTACAGGGGATTTTCACAGTAACTTCATTGCAGTGTTAATGTAAGCCTACTTGTGGCACTAATAAATAAACTTAATGTCTTGATATCAAAGGTTATGGGGATAGTGTAGGCTGGCATTGAGGTAAAAGATGATCTAATTGAAAGGTGGGGTAGTCTTGAAGGGCTGAATGGCCTACTCCTGTTTCCAGTAACAAATGAAAAGTATATCATGAACTTTTAAGTGAGTCTAGACTAACAGCAATGTGGTTGACTCTTAATTGCCCTTGGAAATGACCTCGCAAGCCAATCAGTTCAAGGGCAATTAGGGATGGGCAATAAATGCTGGACTTGCCTGTGACGCCCACATCCCTTGAACGAATGACAAAATAACCTCTCAAAGGACACTCATGTAAAAGCTGGAAATCTGAAGGGAAAACAGAAAATGCTGGAAAATCGCAGCAGATCTGGCAGCATCTGCGGAGAGAGAAACAGAGTTAGTGTTTCGAGTCCAATTTCGGGCGGCACGGTAGCACAGTGGTTAGCACTGCTGCTTCACAGCTCCAGGGACCTGGGTTCGATTCCCGGCTTGGGTCACTGTCTGTGTGGAGTTTGCACATTCTCCTCGTGTCTGCGTGGGTTTCCTCTGGGGGCTCCGGTTTCCTCCCACAGTCCAAAGATGTGCGGGTTAGGTTGATTGGCCATGCTAAAATTGCCCCTTAGTGTCCTGGGATGCGTAGGTTAGAGGGATTAGTGGGTAAATATGTAGGGATGGGGGTCGGGCCTGGGTGGGATTGTGGTCGGTGCAGACTCGACGGGCCGAATGGCCTCTTTCTGTACTGTAGGGTTTCTATGAATATGAATTCTTCAACAAGAGGTGTTCTCCCTAAGCCTGCACCCTGATATCCTTCAGAAAGTGTGGTCACCTCAACTAAATACTCTAGTTTGGCCTAACCAGAACTTTACAATGATTTAGTGTAACTTCCTGGCTTTTGTGCTCAGTACCTCTGTTTATGATGTCCAAGATCCCACATGCTTTCTCTCTCTCATCATGTCCTGCCATCTTCAAAAATCTATACATTGGGACAAACATAGGATCATAGGAATTAGGAGCAGAAGGAGGAAATTCAGCCCTTTGAGCCTGCTCCGCCATTCAATCAGATCATGGCTGATCTCTCCCTGCTCTCAAATCCACCTCCCCACCTGTTCCCCATATCCCTTTTTTATTAGAAATATATCCATCTCCTTCTTGAAACTATTCAATGATTCAGACTCCACCGCGCGATGGGGCAGCGAGTTCCACAAATTCACCACCCTCTGCGAGAAGTAGTTCCTCCTCATCTCAGTTTTAAATCTACCGCCTCTCAACCCATTCCCGTGACCTCTTGTTCTAGGTTGCCCCACACGGGGGAAACATTTGATCTACATTTACTTTATCAATCCCTTTTAGTATCTGATATACCTCGATCACATCCCCCTCTGATCCTTCTAAACTCCAGCGAGTGTAAGCCCAAACTGTTTAATCTCTCCTCATACGTCAACTCTTTCATCCCCAGAATCTGGGGAACCTCCTCTGAACTGCCTCCAATGCCACCACATCCTTCCTCAAATAAGGAGACCAAAACTGGACACAATACTCCAGATGTGGTCTCACCAACACCTGATACAATTGCAGCAACACTTCTCTACTTTTCTATATTCTGGGCTCTTTGTCACTGCATTTCAACAATGTAACTGTAAAAGATGGAGATTAGAAATCATTTTAAAAATCAAAGTAAGGTTATTGTTTGGTTAAAATTCTGCAGCGTTTCTGTGGATTGACAATGAATCTCGTTAATAGCTTTTTCTCGAGATCAAAGGACGCACGACATCCTTTATAAATTTCAACATATAAGGGTTAAAAGATGAGTCAAGATTTGCTCCGTGCCGGGAAATATGAGGAGTCCTGTTGGAATCATAGAATCCTCCAGTGCAGAAGGAGGCCATTCGGCCCATTGCGTCTGCACCGACTACAATCCCACCCAGGCCCCACTCCCGTAACCCCACATATTTACCCTCCTAATCCCTTTGACACTAAGGGACAATTTTAGCATGGCCAATCAACCAAACCCGCACATCTTTGGACTGTGAGAGGAAACCAGAGCACCCGGAGGAAACACACGCAGACACGGGGAGAACGTGCAGACTCCGCACAGACAGTGACCCAAGCCGGGAATCGAACCCGGGTCCCTGGTGCTGTGAGGCAGCAGTGCTTACCACTGTGCCACCGTGCCACCCTGTTAGTGTCATTCTTACCTCATTCATCTGTTGGAACAACACAAATTTTGACAGGTAACAATTCCTTCTTGATTGAATTGATTTATTATTGTCACGTGTATTGGGATGCAGTGAAAAGTATTGTTCCTTGCATGCTATACAGACAAAGCATACCGTTCATAGAGTACGTAGGAGGAAAGGAGAGGGTGTAGTATGTAGTGTTGCAGTCATAGCTAGGGCATAGAGAAAGATCAATTTAATACAAGGTAGGTCCATTCAAAAGCCTGACAGCAGCTGGGATGGGCGGCACGGTAGCACAGTGGTTAGCACTGCTGCTTCACAGCTCCAGGGTCCCGGGTTCGATTCCCGGCTTGGGTTACTGTCTGTGTGGAGTTTGCACATTCTCCTCGTGTCTGCGTGGGTTTCCTCCAGGTGCTCCGGTTTCCTCCCACAGTCCAAAGATGTGCGGGTTAGGTTGATTGGCCATGCTAAAAATTGCCCCTTAGAGTCCTGAGATGCGTAGGTTAGAGGGATTAGCGGGTAAATATGTGGGGGTAGGGCCTGGGTGGGATTGTGGTCGGTGCAGACTCGATGGGCCGAATGGCCTCCTTCTGCACTGTGGGGCTTCTATGATTCTATGATAAGAAGCTGTTCTTCTGTCAGTTGCTACGTGACCTCAGACTTTTGTATCTTTTTCCTGACAGAAGAAGGTGGAAGAGAGAATGTCCGGGGTGCATGGGGTCCTTGATTATGCTGGCTGCTTTGCCGAGGCAGCGGGAAGTGTAGACAGAGGATGGGAGGCTGGTTTGCGTGATGGACTGGGCTACCTTCACGACCTATTGTAGTTTCTTGCAGTCTTGGGCAGAGCAGGAGCCATTCCAAGCTGTGATACAACCAGAAAGAGTGCTTTCTATGGTGCATCTGTAAAAGTTGGTGAGAATCATAGCGGACATGCTGAATTTCCTTAGCCTCCTGAGAAAGTAGAGGCGTTGATGGGCTTTCTTAACTGTAGTGTCGGAATGGGGGGGACCAGGACAGGTTGTTGATGATCTGGACAGCTAAAAACTTGAAGCTCTCGACCATTGGCTGCTGTGCTACCGGCATTACAACAATGAGTACATTTCAAATGTACTTGTTTGGTTGTAAAGCACTTTGGGACATTTGGGAAGTTGCAAAAGGTGTTATAGAAATTCTTTAGTCGTTTCATGTGGTGGAACTGAGGCCATGGTAAAGGTGGGATTGGGGGCAGAGACTGGGCTGGGGGTGGGGTTTGAGATTTGGATGATGGGGAGTGTGGGAGGGTGTTGTGGTCGAGGTGTTGCTGCTGCTTTTTGAGTTGGGTTAGGTTGGGGGTGGAGGGATGGGTTAGGGGGGTGGCGGGGGGAGGTGGTAGCATCTTGGTAATATTCTAGGATTAGCAAAGCAGAGTCCTGGGCAGAGATACGAGTTCAAATCCCACCGCACTCACTGGTGAAATTTAAATTCAGTGAATTCATTAAGTGGGCGGCACGGTGGCACAGTGGTTAGAACTGCTGCCTCACAGCGCCAGAGACCCGGTCTGATTCCCGACTTGGATCACTGTCTGTGCGGACTCTGCACGTTCTCTGCACGTTCTCCCCGTGTCTGCGTGGGTTTCCTCCGGGTGCTCGGTTTTCCTCCCACAGTCTGAAAGAGGTGCTGGTTATGTGCATTGGCCATGATACGTTCTCCCATATTAATGCAAGCCGACTTGTGATGATAATGAACTGGAGTGTGGCGACTGGAGGACTGGCAGTGTTGGGGTGGTGGGGAGGACACCCAGTCCATGCTTCAGATCACTGTCCAGCGAGGCGGTCTGTAACAGTGGCTACTGTTATTGGCTGAACCATCAGCACAAATTAAGATCATAATCTGAGGTCAAAGTTCAGTTTATGGTCATCCTCAAAGCCTTGGTTGCTTACCCTGAAGGTCTGGTTGTTTCAGGCGGAGTTATGTATCTACGACGTACTGCGTTTTCTTTATTCCATTCTGGGATGTCAGCGTCGATTACTGACGAGGCCATTCCCAATCCCTTGCTGGTGAGCCGCCTTGTTGAAATGCGGCAGTCCATGTGGTTTGGCCATTCCCACAGCGCTTTCTTTGCTGTGGTGGTTTGATACTTTACAACCTAGCGGCAGCCTGCAATGGGCTGGTCAAAATTCAACCATATTGTCGCAGACCTCATAGAATCATAGAAATCATAGAAACCCTACAGTGCAGAAGGAGGCCATTCGGCCCATCGAGTCTGCACCGACCACAATCCCACCCAGGCCCTACCCCCCACATATTTACCCGCTAATCCCTCTAACCTATGCATCTCAGGGGCAATTTTAACCTGGCCAATCAACCTAACCCGCACATCTTTGGACTGTGGGAGGAAACCGGAGCACCCGGAGGAAACCCACGCAAACACGAGGAGAATGTGCAAACTCCACACAGACAGTGACCCGAGCCGGGAATCGAACCCGGGACCCTGGAGCTGTGAAGCAGCAGTGCTAACCACTGTGCTACCGTGCCGACCTAGGCCAGGATTCTCCGGTCTCTCACTGTCAACGGGATCGGAGAATTTGACACTCGGCCAAACCTCCATTCACAGCAGCGGGACTGGAAAATCGCAGTCGCAGGCGAACTCCGACCCTGGATTCACGTGTAGGACAGACTAGGAAAGGACAGCAGATTTCCTCCCGCAAGGGCTAAAACTCAAACCAGATGGGATTTTTAACGATCCAGTAGTTTCCCGATCCTTGTGAATAAAACTAGCATTTCAAGTTTTTTTTATTGATTAGTGTCACAAGTAGACTTACATTAACACTGCAATGAAGTTACTGTGAAAATCCCCTAGTCGCCACACTCCAGTGCCTGTTCGGGTACACTGAGGGAGAATTTAGCATGGCCAATGCACCCTAACCAGCATGTCTTTCGCACTGTGGGAGGAAACCAGAGCACCCGGAGGAAACCCATGCAGACATGGGGAGAATGTGCAAACTCCACACAGACAGTGACCCGAGGCTGGAATCAAATCCGGGTCCCTGGCGCTGTGAGGGAGCAGTGCGAACCACTGTGCCATTGGGCTGCCCATTTAATGAATCAACTGAATTTAAATATCATGAGTGAATGCGGTGGGATTTGAACTCGTGTCTCTGTCCAGGCCTCTGCGTTGCTAGTCCTGTAATGTTACCACAGTGCTACCACCAAACCCCACGCACCCCCATCTCTCCCCCCCCCCCCCCCCCCCCCCACCCCCCCCACCTCCCGCGCCATGTTACTGGTTACTGCTCACACAGCGCACTGCACAATTAACAAATTGGATTCTGTTTAATCAGCAAAGTTGATGAAGACGCAGAGATTCACCAATAAACAGATTAACGAGATGAGTAAATTTAAACAAAATAGGAGCCATTTAAATTTCGTCAGGGTAAGTAGTTACAAAGATGCAATTCAGGAAGTAATGTCCTTTCCTTGCTGTACATCGAAAGACGGTAAATTAATTTAATTGAATTGGTCCAGGCAGATGGAAAAAATCAATGTGTTCACATTTAATGTTACAGATAGTAGTGTATTATCTAAATGATGCTAACAGTCCCCTATTGATCATTAATAAAGTACTGGATGAAAGCCCATATCACTTAAACCAACCAGATACTACACTTTTAGCCTTAAGTGTTCAACTGGATGCATGGATCCCGGAAATTATTTTCTTTTACTTGTTAAAATGCTGGGGCGGCACGGTGGCACAGTGGTTAGCACTGCTTCCTCGCAGAGCCAGGAGCCCAGGTTCGATTCCCGGCTTGGGTCACTGTCTGTGTGGAGTTTGCACGTTCTCCCCGTGTCTGCGCGGGGGTGCTCCGGGTTCCTCCCACAGTCCAAAAGACGTGCTGGTTAGCTGCATTGGCCATGATAAATTCTCCCTCAGTGTACCCGAACAGGCGCCGGAGTGTGGCGACTAGGGGATTTTCACAATAACTTCATTGCAGTGTTAATGTAAGCCTACTTGTGACTAATAAATAAATAAACTTTTTACTTTTAACTTTATTCCCATTCAAAAGGATGTGGTGAAAATTTGTCATGTCTCTTGCCTCAATGTTTAAAGTTTATTTATTTGTGTTTCTGTATATGCTGTGGCCACAACAATGTGTTTCAGGCACAATTAAGTTCATTATCATCACAAGTCGGCTTGCATTAACACCGCAATGAAGTTACTGTGAAAAGACCCCCATCATCACACTTGAGCGTCTGTTCGGGTACACTGAGGGAGAATTTAGCACGGCCAATGCACCCTAACCGGCACGTCTTTCAGACTGTGGGAGGAAACCGGAGCACCTGGAGGAAACCCATGCAGACACGGGGAGAATGTGCAGATTCTGCACAGTGACCCAAGCCGGGAATCGAACCTGGGTCCCTGGCTGTGAGGCAGCGGTTCTAACCACTGTGCCACTGTGGTTATGACGACTCTTTGATTTCACAGAATCTAAGTCAGGTTTACTCCATAAAATTCTCTTCTCAGACTGATTCCCGGGATGGCGGGATTGTCTTGTGAGGAGGGATTTGGGAAACCTGGCCTCTTTTCTTCTTAGCTTCGAAGAAGGAGAGGTGACCTCACTGAAGCTGACAAAACTCTTACAGGGCATGACAGGGTAGATGTGGATCGGGTGTTTTGCCTGGCTGGTGAGTCTGCACAGTAAGAAGTCTCACAACACCAGGTTAAAGTCCAACAGGTTTATTTGGTAGCAAATACCATAAGCTTTCGGAGCACAGCTCCTTCGTCAGATGGAGTGGTCTCTGCTCTCAAACAGTGCAAACAGACACAGAAATCAAATTACAGAATACTGATTAGAATGCAAATCTCTACAGCCAGCCAGGTCTTAAATGTATACACATCTCTTTAACCTGTGTTGAATGCTCCCTCCACCCACATTGTCTGTACATTTAAGACCTGGCTGGCTGTAGAGATTTGCATTCTAATCAGTATTCTGTCATTTGATTTCTGTGTCTGTTTGCACTGTTGGAGAACAGATATCCACTCCATCTGACGAAGGGGCAGCGCTCTGAAAGCTTATGGTATTTGCTACCAAATAAACCTGTTGGACTTTAACCTGGTGTTGTGAGACTTCTTACTGTGCCCGCCCCAGTCCAACGCCGGCATCTCCACATGGTGAGTCTGGGACCAGAGGACACAATCTCAGGATAAGGGGCAGGTCATTTAGGACTGAGATGAGGAGGAATATCTTCACCCAGAGGGTGGTGAATCTTTGGAATCCTCTACCCCAAAGGGCTGCGGAGGGGCAATTATTGAGCGTGTTCAAGAATTTGGTGGACCTCTGGATACTAATAACACCGAGGGATCTGGGGATAGGGTGGGGAGAATGGCTTTGAGGCAAATGAGCGGCTATGATCTTACTGAATGACGAGGCAGGCTCCATCTACTCTTGCTCCTATGTTCCTCTGCTCATGAGTTGCTGGCGAGACCATCCCTTATTGCCCTTGAGAAGGTGGTGGTGAGCTACCTTCCTGGACCACTGCAGACCATGTGGAGTCAGAACAGTCACAGTGCTGTTAGGGACGGAGTTCCAGGATGTTGACCCAGTGAAGGAATGGAGATATATTTGCAGCACGGTGGCACAGCGGTTAGCACTGTTACCTCACAGCGCCAGGGGCCCGGGTTCGATTCCTGACTTGGGTCACTGTCTGTGTGGAGTTTGCATGTTCTCCCCGTGTCTGCGTGGGTTTCCTCCGGGTGCTCCGGTTTCCTCCCACAGTCTAAAGATGTACGGGTTAGGTGGATTGGCCGTGCTAAATTGACCCGAGTGTCGGGGGATTAGTAGGGTAAATGGGATAGGGCCTGGGTACAGGCTCTGTTCTGGCTCTCTCCTTAATGATAACCACCCCCCCCCCCTCCCCTCCCCTCCCCTCCCCTCCCCTCCTTTCCCTACCCGCCCTGCCCCCTTTCCCGATCGCCATCCACCCTGCAACTGTTGGCTTTTATCATAGAATCCCTACAGTGCAGAAGGAGGCCACTCGGTCCATTGGGTCTGCACCGACCACAATCCCACCCAGGCCCTATCCCCGTAACCACATACATTTACCTCAGCTAGTTCCCCTGACACTAAGGGGCAATTTAGCATGGTCAATCAACCTAACCTACACATCTTTGGACAGTGGGAGGAAACCGGAGCACCCGGAGGAAACCAATGCAGACGCGGGGAGAATGTGCGAACTCCACACAGACAGTGACCCAAGGCCGGAATTGAACCCGGGCCCCTGGCGCTGTGAGGCAGCAGTGCTAACCATTGTGCCACCGTGCCGCTCGGGAGGCAAAAACCTCCCAAAACCAAATTAACATCGATGGCTCACCAGAAATATGCTGACTAGGCCCAAGGCCCAGTATTGGATAAATCTTCACTCTCCTCGTCAGTTGCCTAATTAAGGCCCATTGATTACCCATGGCCCTGGCTCCTCCCTATCTTTGTAATCCCCTCCGGCCCTACAACCCTCTCATATTTCTGCACTCCTCCAATCCTTGCCCCTTGAACACCCCTGATTTTAACACCTGCACCATGGCTGGTCTTACCTCCCGCTGCGGAGGTCCTAAACTCTGGAATTCCCTCCCTCAACGTTCACACTTTCTCCTTCTTCCTCAAGCTCCTTGAGACCAAGTTGTGTCCTGCCATCTCCGTATGTGTAGCTCACTATCAAATCTAATAGTTGGGTAATGCAGAAAGATACTCGCCGGAATTCTACCGTCCCGCCTGCCATGGGAATCGGAGCAGGCGAAGGGCGGATAATGGAAAAGTCCATTCACCTCGGGTGGGATTTTCCGGTCTCGGGTTGAGTGAAGCCGTAAAATCCTGCCCGCTAAGCGAATGCAAGTTGTTGTTTCGAAGCTCGCCTGGGTGGAACCGGTTAACAAAACTTTTTATTGCTTTCATTTCAGTTTGATTTTAGCTGCGTTTTCCGGATGATTTGAGGCCCAGGTTGGTTTGAGAGATGAAACGTCGGTGTAATCTGTTAACTCCGAGTGACTCCACACTGCAAAGCAATGAGAGGGGATGGCACAGTGGTTAGCACTGCTGCCTCACAACGCCAGGGACCCGGGTTCGATTCTCGGCTTGGGTCCACTGTCTGTTTGGAGTTTGCACGTTTCCCCCGTGTCTGCGTGGGTTTCCTCCGGGTGCTCCGGTTTCCTCCCACACTCCAAAGATATGCGGGTTAGGTGGATTGGCCACGCTAAATTGTCTGTTAGTGTCCAAAGATGTGTAGGCTAGAGAGATTAGCAGGGTAAATACGTGGGGTTATGGGGATAAGGCCTGGGTGGGATTGTGGTCGATACAGACTCAATGGGCCAAATGGCCTCCTTCTGCACTGTAGGGATTCTATGATTTTATCCTATGATTCTATGAGAGGAAATACTGTAACCAAGGTAGTAACAATGGGATGGCACGATGGTTGGCACTGCTGCCTCACAGCGCCAGGACTCAGGTTCAATTCCGGCACTGGGCTACTGTCTGTGCGGAGTTTGCACGTTCTCCCAGTGTCTGCGTGGGTTTCCTCCGGGTGCTCCGGTTTCCTCCCACAGCCCAAAGATGTGCAGGTTAGGTGGATTGGCCATCCTGAATTGGCCCTAGTGTCGGGGGATTAGCAAGGGTAAATGCATGAGGTCACGGGAATAGAGCCTGGGTGGGACTGTGGCAGGTACAGACTCAGACTCGATGGGCCGAATGGCCTCCTTCTGCACTGTAGGGATTCTGTGATTCTATCCTATAATTCTATTGGAGGAAATACTGTAAACCAAGGCAGCAATGGAGAGAATGAATGGTGATGTTCAGACAACATACCTGCAGGTCATGAGACATTGACTGAATGTGACAAGCTTTCGAGGTGCGTGTTCTCATAGCAGCCCCGGCAAGTGTGGGAGCCGTGAGCTCCAGAGGAGGGTGGGGGGGGGGGGGGGGGGTTGGGGCTGGCAAATTGCCAAGTGCAATTTATTCCCCTCCCATCCCCGCCCACCCCCCTGCTGGCTGCAGTGGGGGAGGGGAGGGAGACTTTACTATACGAAGGAGTACATCTCTATGATGTCAGATTTATGACACAATCAAAGGCCCGGAAGACCACAGCGACGCGGGGAGACAAATCGTTGTGGGGAGACACTTTGACAATCGTCCAGTGGAATGGATGGCGCTGCCCTGTCAGACCTTTCAGCTTAATGGGATGTAAATAAAATGGTTGCTGAAAATATCTATTGAATTTCAATTTGGATGACTCATGGTAAAGTGTCCGTTATTAAGGTCTGAATTATTTATTAACAGGGGATCAACACTGGTGATTGTTCCGGACTCAGGCACTCAATTATTCAAATTAACGGGGTGTTGCCTGAACGAGAGGCATTTTGAAAAGGACCTTTTTCGTTTTAAGCAGTGTGTGATACTGCAAAAAGATGTCACAGTCTTTGATACTTCAGAGATTGGCGAGGTGGGGGCCTTAAACAGCAGTCTGCAATATATGGCACCTTTGAAGAGGCAAGTCGTCCCAGCATGCCTCACAGAAGTGACTATCGAACGCAGGGCGGCACAGTGGTTAGCGTTGCTGCCTCACAGCGCCAGGGACCTGGGTTCGATTCCGGCCTCGGGTCAGCATCTGTGCGGAGTCTGCACGTTCTCCCCGTCTCTGCGTGGGTTTCCTCCGGGTGTCCGGTTTCCTCCCACACTCCAAAGATGTGCATATTAGGTGGATTGGCCGTGCTAAATTGTCCCTTCGTGTCCAAAGATGAGCAGGGGGATCCCAAGGGAGATTACCAGGGTAAATATGTGGAGTTACTGCGATAGGGCCTGAATAAGATGTTTTTTTCGGAGAGATGGTGCAGACTTGATGGGCCAAATGGCCTCCTTCCCCACTGTAGTGATTCTATGATTCCAAAGATGCGTAGGTTAGGTGGATTGGCTGTGCTAAATTGCCCCTTAGTGTCCCAAGGTGGATTAGCCGGGTATATATGTGGGGTTATGGGGATCAGGCCTGGGTAAGATGCTCTGTCGGAGTGCCAGAGCAGACTCAATGGGCTGAAAGGCCACCTTCTGCACTGTAGGGATTCTATGATTCCAGAGATGTGCAGGTTAGGTGGATGGGCCATGGTGAATGCGTGGGGTTACGGGGATGTGTTGGGTGGGGTGTGGGCCTGGGTAAGATACTCTTTCAGAGAGTTGGCGCAGTCCCTTCTGCACGATAGGGATTCTATGAGGAGATAACACCAAATCGCGGTCGGCGACCTTTGGACAGGTGACCAAAAGCTTGGTCAAAGAGGGAGGTTTTAAGGAAGGAATTAAAGGAGAGTTGGAAAGGTTTAGGGTGGGAATTGCAGAGCTTAGGGCCCAGGCAGCGGAAGGCACAGACGCCATTGGTGGAGCGATTAAAGTCGGGGAGTATGTAAGAGGCCAGAATTAAAACAACAACGAGGATTTTAAAATTGGAAGTGTTGGTTAAGCAGGAGCCAAACGAGCTCAGTGTGCCAGGGGGAAAATCTCTTGCCATGAGGAACTGAAGGCAAATAGTTCATTACCTTCATGAACTGGTTTCCCACTGCTGCCGGGTGGGTTGCTTCCGAAGCCACTCGTCCATCTCTGAAAAAAGGTGGGAACTCATCAGGAAGGCAATCTGCCATGCATCTCTCCAACTTTCCTCAGACCTGTAATGTAAGGGTCTGGCACATATAGGGTTAATGTGGGGCTGAGTATAGTGCCGCCCACACAGTGATGTAAGAAGGCACATGACCCAAACATTAGTGTGGTGTTGAGCACTGATGTCTAATGACACCAATGGTCAGACCCCATTTGGAGTATTGTGAGCAGTTTTGGGCCCCGTATCTAAGGAAGGATGTGCTGGCCTTGGAAAGGGTCCAAAGGAGGTTCACAAGAATGATCCCTGGAATGAAGAGCTTGTCGTATGAGGAACGGTTGAGGACTCTGGGTCTATACTCGTTGGAGTTTAGAAGGATGAGGGGGGGATCTTATTGAAACTTACAGGATATTGCGACGCCTGGATAGAGTGGACGTGGAGAGGATGTTTCCACTAGTAGGAAAAACTAGAACCAGAGGACACAACCTCAGGCTAAAGGGATGATCCTTTAAAACAGAGATGAGGAGGAATTCCTTCAGCCAGAGAGTGGTGAATCTGTGGAACTCTTTGCTGCAGAAGGCTATGGAGGCCGGGTCATTGAGTGTCTTTAAGACAGAGATAGATAGGTTCTTGATTGAGAAGGGAATCAGGGATTATGGGGAAAAGGCAGGAGAATGGGGATGAGAAAAAAATCAGCCATGATTGAATGGCGGAGGAGACTCAATGGGCCGAGTGGCCTAATTCTACTCCTATGCCTTATGGTCTTATGGTCAAAACATGGAGATAGATCCTAGTCTGTGCCCTTTGCAGTACATGTGTAAATAATTCTGGTACGTTTTAAAAATTCATCTATGGGATGTGGGCGTTGCTGGCTAGACCAGCATTTATTGTTCATCCCTCATTACCCCTACAGAAGGGTGATGGTGAGCTGCCTTCCTGAACTGCTGCAGTCCCTGAGGTGTAGGTACACCCACAGTGCTGTTAGAGAGGGAGTTCCACTATCTTGACCCAATGACAGTGAAAGAATGGTGATATATTTCCAAGTCAGAATGGTGTGTGGTTTGGGGGAGAACCTCCAGGTGGTGGTGCCCCATGTCTCTGCTGTTCTTGTCCGTCTAGATGATAGTGAAGAGGTGGAGATGCTGGCGTTGGACTGGGATGGGCACAGTAAGAAGTTTCACAACCACAGGTTAAAGCCCAACAGGTTTATTTGGAATCACGAGCTTTCGGAGCGCTGCCCCTACATCAGGTAGTGGTCATGGGTTTGGAAGGTGAAGTCAATAAAGACTTAGGATGGGATTTTCCGGCCACGCTCACCCCAAGGTTGGAAAATCTCGCCCGAGGTCAACAGACCTTTGCATGGTCCGTATCCCGCCCACTACGATTCCTGTGGAAGGCAGGACGGAAAATCGCCCCTTTTGAGTAGACTTATTCAAAACTAGGGAGACTTATTTAAGCTATACCGCTCTGTAGCCAACAGCACTCTCACCTCCGAGGCCAGCTCCTGAAGCCTGAGAAAATCCGGTTGCTATGTATACCCTGAATTCTACTCTCCTCATAGAAACGGTCAAAAATGTCAAGTTTACAGGTGTCCAGATCACCAACAACCTGTCCTGGTCCCCCCATGCCGACACTATAGTTAAGAAAGCCCATTAACACCTCTACTTTCTCAGAAGACTAAGGAAATTTGGCATGTCAGCTACGACTCTCACCAACTTTTACAGATGCGCCATAGAAAGCATTCTTTCTGGTTGTATCACAGCTTGATGTGGAGATGCCGGCGTTGGACTAGGGTAAACACAGTAAGAAGTTTAACAACACCAGGTTAAAGTCCAACAGGTTTATTTGGTAGCAAAAGCCACACAAGCTTTCGAAGCTCTAAGCCCCTTCTTCAGGTGAGTGGGAATTCTGTTCACAAACAGAGTTTATAAAGACACAGACTCAATTTACATGAATAATGGTTGGAATGCGAATACTTACAACTAATCAAGTCTTTAAGAAACAAAACAATGGGAGTGGAGAGAGCATCAAGACAGGCTAAAAAGATGTGTATTGTCTCCAGACAAGACAGCCAGTGAAACTCTGCAGGTCCACGCAACTGTGGGCGTTACAAATAGTGTGACATGAACCCAATATCCCGGTTGAGGCCGTCCGCGTGTGTGCGGAACTTGGCTATCAGTTTCTGCTCAGCGACTCGGTGCTGTCGTGTGTCGCGAAGGCCGCCTTGGAGAACGCTTACCCGAATATCAGAGGCCGAATGCCCGTGACCGCTGAAGTGCTCCCCAACAGGAAGAGAACAGTCTTGCCTGGTGATTGTCGAGCGGTGTTCATTCATCCGTTGTCGCAGCGTCTGCAGACGGATGAATGAACACCGCTCGACAATCACCAGGCAAGACTGTTCTCTTCCTGTTGGGGAGCACTTCAGCGGTCACGGGCATTCGGCATCTGATATTCGGGTAAGCGTTCTCCAAGGCGGCCTTCGCGACACACGACAGCGCAGAGTCGCTGAGCAGAAACTGATAGCCAAGTTCCGCACACACGCGGACGGCCTCAACCGGGATATTGGGTTCATGTCACACTATTTGTAACGCCCACAGTTGCGTGGACCTGCAGAGTTTCACTGGCTGTCTTGTCTGGAGACAATACACATCTTTTTAGCCTGTCTTGATGCTCTCTCCACTCCCATTGTTTTGTTTCTTAAAGACTTGATTAGTTGTAAGTATTCGCATTCCAACCATTATTCATGTAAATTGAGTCTGTGTCTTTATAAACTCTGTTTGTGAACAGAATTCCCACTCACCTGAAGAAGGGGCTTAGAGCTTCGAAAGCTTGTGTGGCTTTTGCTACCAAATAAACCTGTTGGACTTTAACCTGGTGTTGTTAAACTTCTTACTGTATCACAGCTTGGCATGGCTCCTGCTCTGTCCAAGACCACAAGAAACTACAAAAGGTCGTGAATGTAGCCCAATCCATCACACAAACCAGCCTCCCATCCATAGACTCTGTCTACACTTCCCGCTGCCTCGGAAAAACAGCCGGCATAATTAAGGATTCCACGCACCCCAAACATTTTCTCTTCCACCTTCTTCCGTTGGGAAATAGACACAAAAGTCTGAGGTTACATACCAACCGACTCAAGAACAGCTTCTTCCCTGCTGCCACCAGAATTTTGAATGGACCTGCCTCGTGCTAAGTTGACCTTTCTCTACACTCTAGCTATGACTGTAACACTACATTCTGCACCCTTTCCTTTCCTTCTCCCCTATGTACTCTATGAATGGTATGCTTTGTCCGTATAGTGCACAAGAAACAATACTTTTCACTGAATACTAATACATGTGACAATAACAAATCAAATCAAATCAGATTCCTTAACCTTACAGTCATTTCCGTTAAAGTCTCAATGACAATAGTTAAACCCCAACAGAATGGAAACAGAGACGTTAAAAAATAGGTCACTGCTGCCAATTCCAAAATATAGCTGCAGTTGACATGGTTACTATTTTCAGCCAACTCCCGTTCCCTTGATTCTTTTTAACAGAAAATTTCACATTGTAATTTAATTAGCGCTGTTATCCATCAGCCAACTTCTAATAATTTTGGTATTGTAGTCCAGTTTTATCTCCTACAATAGTTAGGGTTTTGAGGGGGGGGGGGTTTCTTTATTGTCCTACATTTCCTGTGTAATATAAGACCATGAGAAATAGGAGCAGGAGGAGGCCATTCGGTCCCTCGAGCCTCCTCCGCCATTCAATGGGATCACGGCTGATCGAACCAACATTCCTCACTTTCTTGCCATTTCCCCCTAACTCTTGATTCCCTTCACTGATCCCCCTTGACTGGGGGTGGCACAGTGGTTAGCACTGCTGCCTCACAGCGCCAGGGACCCGGGTTCGATTCCCGGCTTGGGTCACTGTCTGTGCGGAGTCTGCACGTTCTCCCTGTGTCTGCGTGGGTTTCCTCCGGTTTCCTCTCACAGTCCGAAAGACGTGCTGGTTAGGGTGCATTGGCCGTGCTAAACTCTCCCTCAGTGCACCCGAACAGGCGCCGGAGTGTGGCGACTAGGGGATTCTCACAGTAACTTCATTGCAGTGTTAATGTAAGCCGACTTGTGACAATTAAATAAACTTTAACTTTTTGATCAAAAATCTATATATTCCAGCCGTAACAGCTCAGTAACAAACCCTATTATCCTGGAGGAGGCCATTCTGCCCCTCGTGTCAATAAGGCACACATCATTATAGCTGGGTCATTGTGGCTAAACATTTCCGCCCCCACCCCCCCACCCCACCCCCCCCAACCCGACCTTCCCTCTCTCCAGCCTCACATCCACCCAGTTAATCTCTCCGTGGATGCAAAACAAACCCCAAAAATTACCTCCGGTTGGTGAGTTAAAAACCTACTCTGGAAAATTCCTCTCTGATCCTACTCGGGCACTGGGAACCAGGATGTGGAGATGCTGGTGTTGGACTGGGGTGAACACAGTAAGAAGTCTCACAACACCAGGTTAAAGTCCAACAGGTTTATTTGGTAGCACAAGCCACAACCTTTCAGAGCGCTGCCCCTTCGTCAGGTGAGTGGGAGTCGTGTTCACAAACAAATAATGTGACCAAATAAACCTGTTGGACTTTAACCTGTTGTTGTGAGATTTCTTACTGGGAACCAGCCCAGGAGATCACAGGGATCGAGTAGCACTATGCAGACACATATTCTACATGGACAAGTCTCTATCCCGGGCAGGAATTGGCCCCTAATGAAGATCACACAGAGAGTCAGCACCACAGCATGGAAGAAATTCCCTATTCTCACGGGTAAAGGGGATCCATCCAACATCCAGTCTCTCTCTCTCGCCCGATCTTAACGTGCACCTGAGAGAAACCAGCTCCACCTAGTGGTCTGACTGAGACAACACCAATGAGATTGGCTCATTCTTTGCCTGGTTTTCAAATCCCTCCCTGTTGCTCCCCCGCTCGTTCTCTAGTTCCTCCCAGCCCCCACAACCCTCGGAGATCTCTGCGCTCCTCCAATTGGGACGGCACGGTGGCACAGTGGTTAGCAGAGCTGCCTCACAGCGCCAGGGACCCGGGTTCAATTCCGACCTCGGGTCACTGTCTGTGTGGAGTCTGCGTGGGTTTCCTCCGGGTGCTCCGGTTTCCTCCCACAGTCCAAAGATGTGTGGGTTAGGTGCATTGGCCGTGCTGAATTGCCCCTTAGTGTCAGGGGTACTAGCAGGGTAAATGTGTGGGGTTACCAGGATAGGGCCTGGGTGGGATTGTTGTCAGTGAAGACTCAATGGGCTGAATGGCCTCCTTCCGCACTGTAGGGATTCTAATTCATACTCCGTGTGGATCCACAATCATAATCGCCCCACCATTGGCGGCTGTACCTTCAGCTCCCTGGGCCCCAAGCTCCACCTCCCTCTCTCTCCCCCTTAATCATAGAATGTCATAGAATCCCTACAGTGCAGAAGAAGACCATTTGGCCCATCGAGCTTGCACCGGCCCCAATCCCACCCAGGCCCTATCCCCTCAACCACACTTATTTACTCTGCTAGTCCCCCTGACAGTAAGAAGTTTAACAACACCAGGTTAAAGTCCAACAGGTTTATTTGGCTCGTTTACTTACAGGTAAGTGGAGAATTTAGCACGGCCAATGCACCTAACCCGCACATCTTTGCACTGTGGGAGGAAACCGGAGCACCCAGAGGAAACCCACGCAGACACGGGGAGAACATACAGACTCCACTCAGACAGTGACCCAAGCCGGGAATCGAACCCGGGTCTCTGGCGCTGTGAGGCAGCGATGTTAACCACTGTGCCACTGTGCTGCCCATTAAAAAACCCACCTTATGGTAGTTAACGGTAAGCCATGGTAAATGCGTGAGATAGGCAGAGGGGAGGGCCTGGGTGTGATGCTCTTTCGGAGAGTCAGTGCAGACTCGATGGGCCGAACTGCCTCTGTCTGCACTGTAAGGGCTTTATGTTTCTGTGGTACATTTTTTACAACCTGTCCTATTTTCACCTTCTGTGGATCGGAGTCAAAATTTGATTTATAGCACTCCTGTGACATGTTGGGGGGGGGGCATATTAGCATCTTAAAGGTGCTATATAAATGCAAATTTTAGTTGTTGTTCAAATCCCTATGGATCTGTCCAGCAGTCGGGAAAACACAAAAACATTCAGCTCTTGAGGGAGATAAATGTGTTGTAAGCTTCATGTCTTCCATCAGTTAGCTGACCTACATGTGTGAGTGCAGCAGGAACGGAGCGAGAGAATCCAGTCGCTAAAAAGCTGCTGTTAATGCAGAGCCACATAGTCTTGTAATAAACGGATCTTAACACGCAGTGCCAATAAACAGGGGACTTTTCCATAACCGCACTGTAAATAGCTACCAAAAACATAAGCATCAAAGATTAAGAAGGGAAAACACTGGAAAATCTCAGCAGGTCTGGCAGCATCTGTAAGGAGAGAAAAGAGCTGATGTTTCGAATCCAGATGACCCTTTGTCAAAGCTAAAAGGCAGAGAAAGTGGGAGATATTTATACCGCAGGGGGAGGGAATGACTCACATGACTCATCTTTCATTCCCTCACCCTGCAGTATAAATATCTCCCACTTTCTCTGCCTTTTAGCTTTGACAAAGGGTCATCTGGATTCGAAACATCAGCTCTTTTCTCTCCTTACAGATGCTGCCAGACCTGCTGAGATTTTCCAGCGTTTTCTCTTTTGATTTCAGATTCCAGAATCCGCAGTAATTTGCTTTTATAAAGATTAAAAAGGATTAGTATCCAGTGACTGAAGGGCCTCAGAATGGGAGACTAGGATAAGAGTAACTCACTACATACACCATCCACCGCGCTGAAGTACAGCAGTGGGAGGCCAGGGCGACTATTAGATGGAGACCCGGTGTTGGGAGGTTGGGGATGGTCTGGTTATCATCGATCCCGCTGCGTGCAAATTGGTTGCCACATTTCCGCATTTTTGGCCGGCACGGTGGCTCAATGGTTAGCACTGCTGTCTCACAGCGCTAGGGACCCGGGTTCGATTCCCGGCTTGGGTCACTGCCTGTGTGGAGTCTGCACGTTCTCCCCATGTCTGCGTGGGTTTCCTCCGGGTGCTCCGGTTTCCTCCCACAGTCCGAAAGACGTGCTGGTTAGGTACATTGGCCGTGCTAAATTCTCCCTCAGTGTACCCGAACAGGCGCCGGAGTATGACGATTGGGGGATTTTCACAATAACTTCATTGCAGTGTGAATGTAAGCCTACTTGTGACACTAACAAATGAACTTTAAAAAAAACATTATGACATGCCAACCTTGGCATGGACGTATGGAGTAAACTTAGATTCTGTGGAATCAAGTCAGTTGTTGTAACCACAGTGGCGCTGTGGTTAGCACTGCTGCCTCACAAGGCCAGGGACCTGGGTTCAATTCCTGGTTTGGGTCAATGTCTGTGTGGAGTTTGCTCGTTGTCCCCGTGTCTGCGTGGGTTTCCTCTGGGTGCTCCGGTTTCCTCCCACAGTCCAAAGATGTGCAGGCTATGTGGATTGGCCATGCTAAATTGCTCTTAATAAAATAATAGATAAAAGCAAATCACTGCGGATGCTAGAATCCGAAACCAAGAGATAAAATACTGGAAAATCTCAGCAGGTCTGGCAGCATCTGTAAGGAGAGAAAAGAGCTGACGTTTCAAGTCCAGATTGAGCTTTGAGAAAGGGTCATCTGGGCTCGAAATGTCAGCTCTTTTCTCCCCTTGATAATACTGCCAGACCTGTTGAGATTTTCCAGCATTTTCTCTCTAAATTGCCCCTTAGTGCCCAAAGGTGTGTATGTTGGGGGGATTAGCTATGGTACATACAAGGAGGTACATGATAGATGCTCTTTTGGAGAGTTGGTGCAGACTCGATGGGCCGAGTGGCCTCCTTCTGCACTGCAGAGATTCTATAATGGAACAGTTGTCATATCTTTTGGCAATTAGACGCCCCCTGCAGGTCATCCTAGCTGCTGCAAGGTAACATTTGTAACATGAGAATGTACGCGAATAATTAAATTCCTCTGTTAATGAAAAGCATCCACATTTGTCTCCACTTTGACAGCCGAATAACAGAGTCAGGTTCTCAAAGGTCACACATTTTAAAGTTACAGCGATTGCTAATAATGCACAGGGGGGAAAAAAAGCCAGACATTTTCTGTTAGACTTTGGGCCAAAAATATGAATCTCACTCCCTACCGACTGCTGAATGATAATGTTAGTTCAGCTGATGCCATAATATTATGTTAATTAATTGGAGAATTGATTGAATATGGATGGGATTGTAGGTCGAAAAATCTGAATAGTTTACAGCAGGGTGTTGCTGTAGCCATCTCCATCCTGTCACAAGGAGACACTAACACTCCCACACAATATATGTAAATCCAACCTCTGCCGACTGTGGAGCTACCAAAGGAATGCATTTGTTGGTAAGAACTGGATTCTCTCGGTGCTTAATATTCAATGAAGTACCTTTGACGCACAGTCACTGTTGTAAATACAGCAGACATTATACGCACAGCAAGCTCCCACAGGTAGCAATGAGATGTCTAAGTTTATTCATTAGTGTTACAAGCAGGCCTACATTAACACTGCAATGAAGTTACTGTGAAAATCCTCGAGTTGCCACACCTGTTTGAGTATACTGAGGGAGAATTTAGCACAGCCAATGCACCCCAACCAGACTGTGGGAGGAAACCGGAGCACCCGGAGGAAACCCATGCAGACACGGGGAGAACGTGTAGACTCCACACAGACAGTGACCCGAGGCCAGAATTGAACCCGGATCCCTAGCACTGTGAGGCAGCAGTGCTACCATTGTGCCACCCATATCTGTGGGATTGAGTGTACACACCTTTGTGTGTGTGTGAGTATGTGTGTGTGGGGCGTGTGAGTGTGTGAGGGAGTGTGTGTGTGTGTGTGTGTGCATGTGTGTATGTGTGTGGGGGGTGTGAGTGTGTGCATGGGTGGGTGTGTGTGAGGGTGTGTGTGAGAATGTGTGTGGGGGGGTGTGTGTGTGTGAAAGAGAGTGTGCGTGTGTGTGTCTGTGTTTGAGTGTGTGCCTGTGTGTGAGTATGTGTGTATGTGAGGGTGTGTGAGAGACCATTAGACATTGGAGCAGAATTAGGCCACTCGGCCCATCGAGTCTGCTCTGCCATTCAGTCATGGCTGATATTTTTCTCATCCCCATTCTCTTGCCTTTGCCCCCTAACCTGTGATCCTCTTATTAATCAAGAACCTATCTATCTTGGTCTCAAAGACTTTTGTGTGTGGGTGTAAGAGAGAATCTGTCTTACTCCCAGTCTCAGTCTCAGTCACCATCAGCCCCACACAGCAACACACACTCACACAGTGAGTGAGGGTGAGTGTGTGAACAGCCGAGGCTGTGAGTGAGGCTGACACACACACTGACCAGCTCACACTGTGAGTGAGACTGACACACACACTGACCAGCTCACACTGTGAGTGAGACTAACACACACTGACCAGCTCACACTGTGAGTGAGACTGACACACACACTGACCAACTCACACTGTGAGTGAGACTGACACACACACTGACCAACTCACACTGTGAGTGAGACTGACACACACACACCGACCAGCTCACACTGTGAGTGAGACTGACACACACACACCGACCAGCTCATACTGTGAGTGAGACTGACACACACACTGACCAGCTCACACTGTGAGTGAGACTGACACACACACACTGACCAGCTCACACTGTGAGTGAGACTGACACACACACACTGACCAGCTCACACTGTGAGTGAGGCTGACACACACCAACCAGCTCACACTGTGAGTGAGACTGACACACACACACTGAACAGCTCACACTGTGAGTGAGACTGACACACACACACTGACCAGCTCACACAGTGAGACTGACACACACTGACCAGCTCACACTGTGAGTGAGACTGACACACACACTGACCAGCTCACACTGTGAGTGAGACTGACACACACACACTGACCAGCTCACACTGTGAGTGAGACTGACACACACACACTGACCAGCTCACACTGTGAGTGAGACTGACACACACACACTGACCACCTCACACAGTGAGTGAGACTGACACACACACACTGACCAGCTCACACTGTGAGTGAGACTGACACACACACTGACCAGCTCACACTGTGAGTGAGACTCACACACACACTGACCAGCTCACACTGTGAGTGAGACTAACACACACTGACCAGCTCACACTGTGAGTGAGACTGACACACACACTGACCAGCTCACACTGTAAGTGAGACTGACACACACACACTGACCAGCTCACACTGTGAGTGAGACTGACACACACACTGACCAGCTCACACTGTGAGTGAGACTGACACACACAGACTGACCAGCTCACACTATGAGTGAGACTGACACACACTGACCAGCTCACACTGTGAGTGAGACTGACACACACACACTGACTAGCTCACACTGTGAGTGAGACTGACACACACTGACCAGCTCACACTGTGAGTGAGACTGACACACACACTGACCAGCTCACACTGTGAGTGAGACTGACACACACACACTGACCAGCTCACACTGTGAGTGAGACTGACACACACACACTGACCAGCTCACACTGTGAGTGAGACTGACACACACACACTGACCAGCTCACACTATGAGTGAGACTGACACCCACTGACCAGCTCACACTGTGAGTGAGACTGACACACACTGACCAGCTCACACTGTGAGTGAGTCTGACACACACACTGACCAGCTCACACTGTGAGTGAGACTGACACACACACACTGACCAGCTCACACTGTGAGTGAGACTGACACACACACTGACCAGCTCACACTGTGAGTGAGACTGACACACACACTGACCAGCTCACACTGTGAGTGAGACTGACACACACACTGACCAGCTCACACTGTGAGTGAGACTCACACACACACTGACCAGCTCACACTGTGAGTGAGACTGACACACACTGACCAGCTCACACTGTGAGTGAGACTGACACACACACTGACCAGTTCACACTGTGAGTGAGACTGACACACACAGACTGACCAGCTCACACTATGAGTGAGACTGACACACACTGACCAGCTCACACTGTGAGTGAGACTGACACACACACACTGACTAGCTCACACTGTGAGTGAGACTGACACACACTGACCAGCTCACACTGTGAGTGAGACTGACACACACACTGACCAGCTCACACTGTGAGTGAGACTGACACACACACTGACCAGCTCACACTGTGAGTGAGACTGACACACACACACTGACCAGCTCACACTGTGAGTGAGACTGACACACACACACTGACCAGCTCACACTATGAGTGAGACTGACACCCACTGACCAGCTCACACTGTGAGTGAGACTGACACACACACACTGACCAGCTCACACTGTGAGTGAGTCTGACACACACACTGACCAGCTCACACTGTGAGTGAGACTGACACACACACACTGACCAGCTCACACTGTGAGTGAGACTGACACACACACTGACCAGCTCACACTGTGAGTGAGACTGACACACACACTGACCAGCTCACACTGTGAGTGAGACTGACACACACACTGACCAGCTCACACTGTGAGTGAGACTCACACACACACTGACCAGCTCACACTGTGAGTGAGACTGACACACACTGACCAGCTCACACTGTGAGTGAGACTGACACACACACTGACCAGTTCACACTGTGAGTGAGACTGACACACACACACTGACCAGCTCACACTGTGAGTGAGACTGACACACACACACTGACCAGCTCACACTGTGAGTGAGACTGACACACACACACTGACCAGCTCACACTATGAGTGAGACTGACACCCACTGACCAGCTCACACTGTGAGTGAGACTGACACACACTGACCAGCTCACACTGTGAGTGAGTCTGACACACACACTGACCAGCTCACACTGTGAGTGAGACTGACACACACACACTGACCAGCTCACACTGTGAGTGAGACTGACACACACACACTAACCAGCTCACACTGTGAGTGAGACTGACACACACACACTGACCAGCTCACACAGTGAGTGAGACTGACACGCACACACTGACCAGCTCACACTGTGAGTGAGACTGACACACACACTGACCAGCTCACACTGTGAGTGAGACTGACACACACACTGACCAGCTCACACTGTGAGTGAGACTGACACACACACTGACCAGCTCACACTGTGAGTGAGACTCACACACACACTGACCAGCTCACACTGTGAGTGAGACTGACACACACAGACTGACCAGCTCACACTGTGAGTGAGACTGACACACACACTGACCAGCTCACACTGTGAGTGAGACTGACACACACACTGACCAGCTCACACTGTGAGTGAGACTGACACACACACACTGACCAGCTCACACTGTGAGTGAGACTGACACACACACACTGACCAGCTCACACTATGAGTGAGACTGACACACACTGACCAGCTCACACTGTGAGTGAGACTGACACACACTGACCAGCTCACACTGTGAGTGAGTCTGACACACACACTGACCAGCTCACACTGTGAGTGAGACTGACACACACACACTGACCAGCTCACACTGTGAGTGAGACTGACACACACACACTGACCAGCTCACACAGTGAGTGAGACTGACACACACACACTGACCAGCTCACACTGTGAGTGAGACTGACACACACACTGACCAGCTCACACTGTGAGTGAGACTGACACACACACTGACCAGCTCACACTGTGAGTGAGACTGACACACACACTGACCAGCTCACACTGTGAGTGAGACTCACACACACACTGACCAGCTCACACTGTGAGTGAGACTGACACACACTGACCAGCTCACACTGTGAGTGAGACTGACACACACACTGACCAGCTCACACTGTGAGTGAGACTGACACACACTGACCAGCTCACACTGTGAGTGAGACTGACACACACTGACCAACTCACACTGTGAGTGAGACTGACACACACTGACCAGCTCACACTGTGAGTGAGACTGACACACACACTGACCAGCTCACACTGTGAGTGAGACTGACACACACACTGACCAGCTCACACTGTGAGTGAGACTGACACACACACTGACCAGCTCACACTGTGAGTGAGACTGACACACACTGACCAGCTCACACTGTGAGTGAGACTGACACACACTGACCAACTCACACTGTGAGTGAGACTGACACACACTGACCAGCTCACACTGTGAGTGAGACTGACACACACTGACCAGCTCACACTGTGAGTGAGACTGACACACACACTGACCAGCTCACACTGTGAGTGAGACTGACACACACACACTGACCAGCTCTCACTGCGTTGTGGATATTTATTCCTGACCCTTTATGAACAGTTTATTGCTCTGACGTCACCGTGCTCCTGCTCAGCTGTTGCTCTGTCCTGAAGCCTCCAGCTTTGGTTTTGAAATTGAGTTTAATGTTGTTCCAAACCTCATCTTTCTGAAATTTGCCCATTGGCCTCCAGAATGAGAAGGAGGAAGGAAATGTTCCCCTCCCCCCCCCCGAGGGAAAAGGTTGGCCACTTGTCTTACACCCCCTCAAGCATATCTAAAAGTCAACGCTTCTGACAGTGCAGCACTCCCTCAGCGCTGCATCGGGGTTTCAGCAGGCTTTGTGTCCTTCAGCCTTGGTGCCTGGAAACATGTGACTCAATGGCACGTGTGTGACTAACCGAGGCACACGGTTCACACGCGGTGGATTGAGAGTGGACAAAGGAGGTGATGGCAGTGCGATTGGGATTGCCGCCATTTTGAACATGGCATTGAGTTTGCTTCAGCAATGGAATCACAGAATGGTTATAGGGCAGGAGGAGACCGTTCGGCCCATCATGTCTGCGCAGGCTCTCTGAATAACCAATGCGGACAATGCCATTGTCCTCGCCATCGCCCCATAACCCTGCACATTCCTCTGTCTCAGATAATCATCCAATTGCCTCTGGAAAGCCTCGATTGAACCTACCCCCACCACCCTCTCAGGCAGCGCATTCCAGATCCTAACCTCCCGCTGTGTGAAGAAGTTTCTTCCCGTGTCCCCATTGCTTCTTTTGTCAACTATCTTAAGTCTGTGCCCTCTCATTCTTAACCCTCCCACCAATGGCAACAGTTTCTCCCTGTCTACTCTGTCCAGCCACCTCATGATTTTGAACACCTCCATCAAATCATCTTCCAACCTTCGCTTCTCCAACGGAAACAGCCCTAACTTCTCCCATCTATCCACCATCTTCATCCCTGAGACCTTTCACGTGAATTTTTTCTGCACTCCCTCTAACTCCTTAGAATCATAGAATCACACAGCGCAGAAGAGGCCCTTCGGCCCATCGAGTCTGCACCGACACGTGAGAAACACCTGACCTGCCCACCTAATCCCACTTGCCAGCACTTGGCCCATAGCCCTGAATGTTATGATGTGCCAAGTGCTCATCCAGGTACTTTTTAAAGGATGTGAGGCATCCCGCCTCCACCTCCCTCCCAGGCAGCGCATTCCAGACCCTCACCACCCTCTGGGTAAAAAGGTTTTTCCTCACATCCTCCCTAAAAGCAAAGCAGCCAGCAAATTAAGGACCTCTCACACCCCGGACATTCTCTCTTCCACCTTCTTCTGTCGGGAAAAAGATACAAAAGTCTGAGGTCACGAACCGACCGACTCAAGAACAGCTTCTTCCCTGCTGCCGTCAGATTTTTGACTGGACCTACCTTGCATTAAGTTGATCTTTCTCTACACCCTAGCTATGACTGTAACACTACATTCTGCACCCTCTCCTTTCCTTCTCTATGAACGGTATGCTCTGTCTGTATAACGTGCAAGAAACAATGCTTTTCACTGTGTACTAATACATGTGACAATAATAAATCAAATCAAATTCCAGACCATCGCCACCCTCTGGGTAAAAAGGTTTCTCCTCACATCCCTCCTAAACCTCCTGTCCCTCACTTTGAACCTATGTCCCCTCGTGACTGACCTTTCAACTAAGGGGAACAGCTGCTCCTTATCCATCCTGTCCAAGCCCCTCATAATCTTGAACACCTCGATCAGGTCACTCCTCAGTCTTCTCTGCTCCAACGAAAATAACCCAAGCCTATCCAACCTCTCTCATTAACTTCAATGTTCAATGTCTTCATGTAAATTTCTCAACAACCTTGTGATACTCCTTCTCTCAATTAAAGAAGTGCTAAAAGTGCCAGGGGATGCAATCATCCGTTGCATTACTCCCTCACGGCCTACACATTCACCCCTGCCATTAATCAGCAGCATGCCTTGTGCATAGGCTGAAGGCTGCTATAAGACCATAAGACATAGGAGCAGAATTAGGCCACTCGGCCCATCGAGTCTGCTCCGCCATTCAATCAGAGCTGATATTTTTCTCATCCCCATTCTCCCGCCTTTTCCCCATAACCCCTGATCCCCTTATTAATCAAGAAACTATCTATCTCTGTCTTAAAGATACTCAATGACCCGGCCTCCACAGCCTTCTGCGGCAAAGAGTTCCACAGATTCACCACTCTCTGGCTGAAGAAATTCCTCCTCATCTCTGTTTTAAAGGATCGTCCCTTCAGCCTGAGGTTGCGCCGTTTGGTTCATCATAGAATCATCATCATAGAATCTCTACAGTGCAGAAAGAGGCCATTCGGCCCATCGAGTCTGCACTGACTTCAATCCCACACAGCCCCTATTCCCGTAACCCCACATATTTACCTTGCTAATCCTTCTAACCTACACATCCTGGGACACTAAGGGGCAATTTAGCATAGCTAATCCACCTAACCCGCACATCTTTGGTTCTAGTTTTAATATTAGTGGAAACATCCTCTCCATATCCAGAGTCCAAATTCTGGGGGCATTTGTTCAAATGACAGGAAGGAATGGGTTAACTCAGTGGGTATATGGAATTAGGTGGGTGGAGTGGGGTGGGGTGGGGCGGCGATGGCCTAGTGGTATAACGCTAGACTATTAATCCAGAAACTCAGCACATGTTCTGGGAAACCGGGTTCGAATCCCACCACGGCAGATGGTGGAACTTGAATGCAAAAAAAGATATCTGGAATTAGGAATCTACTGATGACCATGAAACCATTGTCGGAGAAACCCATCTGGTTCACTATCATAGAAATCATAGAATCCCTACAGTGCAGAAGGAGGCCATTCGGCCCATCGAGTCTGCACCGACCACAATCCCACCCAGGCCCTACCCCTACATATTTTACCCGCTAATCCCTCTAACCTACACATCCCAGGACTCTAAGGGGCAATTTTTTAACCTGGCCAATCAACCTAACCCGCACATCTTTGGACTAATGCCCTTTAGGGAAGGAAGTCTGCCATCCTTACCCGGTCTAGCCTACATGTGACTCCAGAGGCACAGCAATGTGGTTGACTTTTAACTGCCCTCTGAAATGGCCTAGCAAGACACTCAGTTTCAAGACAATTTGGCATGGGCAATAAATGCTGGCCCAGCCAGTGATGTCAATGTCCCATTAATGAATTAAAAAAATTAATGAAAGAAAGAATGGGAGACTGGTTTGTGCGATGGACTGGGCTTCGCTCGATAGAATGGGGAGAAATGAAAACGTGTCACAGTGTTCAAGGGAGAGGAGTGAGACCGAGACTCTCGCAAGGCTCACTCCGACTGAGTGATTACAGTGAGGGGCAGTGGTGGCTTTATGACAATGTGTCGCCAGCGGGGAGACGCGACGGGGACCGATGCGCTGAATGAAGTTGCCCCCTCGGGGAGTCGCAATGTCACCTTGGTCTGCTGTGTCCTTCCAGAGTCCCCGTCAGGGGCTGTGAGAGTCAGAGGGCAATGAATCATCGCTGATACAGCGTGAAGCACTGCTCCGATTTCATTAAGCACTGCTTCTGTTGGCACAGCCTCAGCAGCTTGACAAATGACACTTTTAACACGAGGTTCTGTGAAGTGAGCCGGTTCCTTTGAAACTCGGCCGTTTCAGAGCTCGAGGGAGCCGAGGTTTGATTTTCTCCATCATTTATCTGGGGCAACCAGTTGCAGTTTTATTTTCCAAACGTTTCTGGACAGGTTGGCATCGGATTATTCACGGAAACACCCTCCGGATGACCCGCCAAAGCGACGTGGAGAACAAGCTAGCGGCAAAGACAAGTTGCTGCCCACCCCCAAGGCGGAATCGGAACACCGTGGAACGCCGGAATTCTGCGATTGAACGTTGGGAATACTCAGCAGGTCAGGCAGCACCTGCGAGAGGGAGAAACAGAGGGCGGAATTTTCCCCCTCTCCCTCCACCTCCCCCCCGGCAGCGACGGTCCACCATTGGTTCACTCATGGCGGGGTCTTCCAGTCCTGCCGCTGTCAGTGGGTTTCCCTGTTGGTCGTGCCCTGGGTAACCCGTGACGGGGGTGGGGGTGGGGGATGGGTGATAGGTGGGGTCAGCGGGACTGGAAGATCCCGCAAGTGGGAACAGCTGGAAAATATTCAGCCTAAATGAACGTTTCAAGGTTGCAACCTTTTGTCAGCGCTGGGAAAAGTTAGAAATTATAGAATCATGCAATGGTTGTGGCGCAGAAGGAGGCCATTCGGCCCATTGCAGCAGCACCAGCTCTCTGTAGGAGCAACTCAGCCAGTCCCACTCCCCCCTCCCGCTCCCTCCCTGTAATCCTGAAGACATTTCCTCTTCAGAAAATGATCCAATTTTCTTTTGAAAGGCCCCGACCACACTCTCAGGAAAATTGGGAACCTGATTTCTCGCTGCAGATTAGACACTGTCTACACTTCCCGCTGCCTCAGAGAAGCAACCAACATAATTAAGGACGCCACACACCCCAGACATTCTCTCTTTCACCTTCTTCCGTCGGGAAAAAGATACAAATGTCTGAAATCACGTATCAACCGACTCAGAAACAGCTCCTTCCCTGCTGCCATCAGACGTTTGAATGGACCTACCATTAAGGGTGGCACGGTGGCACAGTGGTTGGCACTGCTGCCTCACAGCGCCAGGGACCTGGGTTCGATTCCCGGCTTGGGTCACTGTCTGTGTGGAGTCTGCACATTGTCCCCATGTCTGTGTGGGTTTCCTCTGCGTGCTCTAGTTTCCTCCCACACTACAAAGATGTGCGGATTATGTGGATTGGCCATGCTAAATTGCCCCTTGGTGCCACGGGGACTAGCTAGGGTAAATATGTGGGGTAACGGGGATAGGACCTGGGTGGGATTGTGGTCGGTGCAGGCTCAATGGGCTGAATGGCCTCCTTCTGCACTGTAGGATTCTATGATTCTACCTTGCACCAAGTTGATCTTTCTCTACACCCTAGCTATGACTGTAACACTACATTCTGCACTCTCTTGTTTCCTTCTCTATGAACGGTATGCTTTGTCTGTATAGCGCGCAAGAAACAATACTTTTCACTGTATGTTAATACATGTGACAATAATAAATCAAATCAAGTGTTTCCCTCGGGTTGCCCATTGGTTTTTTTTGCTGATTTGTGACAGGTTTTAAGCAAGTGAAGCAATTGGTTAATCCTGATCACCTGCGGAGCCAGAAGGGAAAAGAAACATTGCACTCAACTGTCACCTGGTCAGCTCAGTGTATCTACACACCCGTACGTACTGAGTTCAGCCTTGACACGGACATCAAAGTTGTGAGGTAGAGACCTGATCTCGAGGACTGGATTGAGCTTTGGGGCAAAGCAGAGCAGCATTGCTGCCTCTTTGGAGTCTCAAAGAACAAAGAAAATTACAGCACAGGAACAGGCCCTTTGCCCCCCGCCCCCCCCCCCCCCCCCCCAAGCTTGCACCAACCATGCTGCCCATCTGAATTAAAATCCCCTACTCTTCCAGGGGCCATGTCCCTCTATTCCCATCCTATTCACAGTGGTTCGCACTGCTGCATCACAGTGCCAGGGACCCGGGTTCGATTCCTGATTTGGGTCGCTGACTGTGCGGATGTTGCCACATTCTCCCCGTGTCTGTGTGGGTTTCCTCCGGGTGCTCCGGTTTCCTCCCACAGTCTGAAAGACGTGCTGGTTAGGGTGCATTGGCCGTACTAAATTCTCCCTCAGTGTACCCGAACAGGCACCAGAGTGTGGTTTTCACAGTAACTTCATTGCAGTGTGAATGTAAGCCTACTTGTGACTAATAAATAAATAAATTAAACTATTCATGTGTTTGTCAAGATGCCCCTTAAAAGTCACTATCGTATCTGCTTCCAGTACCTCCCCTGGCAGCGAGTTCCAGGCACCCACCACCCTCTGTGTAAAAAACTTGCTTCGTACATCTTTAAACCTTGCCCCTCGCACCATAAACCTGTGCCCCCAAGTAATTGACTCTTCCACCCTGGGGAAAAGCTTCTGACTATCTCTTTCCATTTTTTGCTGAGGAACTGCATTGGGCTGTGCCCTACAATATTGTTACCATGGTGACAGTGTGGCCCAATGCTGAAATGGAAGAATATCCAGGGCTGTCTGAATGATTCTTTTCCTTCTCCTTCACCCTGTCCAGTGGTTCTCCTCCAGCAGACAGCTTCTTGAGTCTGACCTGGAATGGTTATATTGAAAAATAGAAACAGGAGTAGGCCATTCGGCCCCTCGAGCCTGCTCCCTGATCTGATTACGGTCTGGTCTCCATTTTACCCTGCCCCTCCCCTCAATAATCCTCAATTTTCTTGTCAATCAAGAGTCTGTCTAATTCGACTTCGAATATATTCAACGATTCAGCCTCCACTGCTCTCTGGGGGGGAGGATTCCACCGACACTCTGATGGACAAAATTTTCCGCCCATCCACAGGATTGTCTGTTCCCGCTGCAGTGGATGGGGAGTTGGCTGAACACCGAATTCTCTGTCCTCACTTGCAGTGACGGCGGGGCAGGGCGTGAATGGCCAGAAGATTCCGGCCAGCATGTCTCCCATCTCAGTTTTAAATGAAAGATCCCCCATTTTTAAACTGTGCTCCCGATTCCTGGACTCCCCAACAAGGGGAAACAGCCCCTCAGTAACCACCCTGCCAAGCCCCCTCTGGATCATTCTTCAATGAGGTCACCTTTCATTCTTCTAAACTCCAGTGCATGTAAGGGGAGACGATGGCCCAGTGGGATTATCGCGAGACTATTAATCCAGAAACTCAGCTAATGTTCTGGGGATCCGGGTTCGAATCCCGCCACCGCAGATGGTGGAATTTGAATTCAATAAAAAAAAAAATCTGGAATTAAGTACCTACTGATGACCATGAAACCATTGTCGATTGTCAGGAAAAACCCGTCTGGTTCACTGATGTCCTTTAGGGAAGGAAATCTGCTGTCCTTACCTGGTCTGGCCGACATGTGACTCCAGAGCCACAACAATGTGGTTGGCTCTCAACTGCCCTCCAAGGGCAACTAGGGATGGGCAATAAATGCTGGCCAGCCAGCGACGCCCATGAATGAATTAAAAACATTTTTTTAAAGTACAGACCAAACCTGCTCCACCTGTACTCAGAACCTCAGCGCAGTCAACCTTCTCTGAATCTGTCGATCCATGATGTGGAGATGCTGGCGTTGGACTGGAGTAAACACAGTAAGGAGTCTAACAACACCAGGTTAAAGTCCAACAGGTTTATTTGGTAGCAAACGCCACCAGCTTTCGGAGCGCTGCTCCTTCGTCCCGCTCTGGGGAAGTATTGGACGACGAAGGAGCGGAGCGGAGAAGCTACGACATCTCCTCCGGAGCCTTCAACATATCATTGATGAAGACGAACATCTCGCCAAGGCCATCCCCACACCCCCACTTCTTGCCTTCAAACAACCGCACAACCTCAAACAGACCATTGGCCGCAGCAAACTACCCAACCTTCAGGAGAACAGTGACCACGACACCACACAACCCTGCCACAGCAACCTCTGCAAGACGTGCCGGATCATCGACACGGATGCCATCATGCAGACGCTACGACAACGGATGAATGAACACCGCTCGACAATCACCAGGCAAGAGTGTTCTCTTCCTATTGGGGAGCACTTCAGCGGTCACGGGAATTCGGCCTCTGATATTCGGGTAAGCATTCTCCAAGGTGGCCTTCACGACACACGACAGCGCAGAGTCGCTGAGCAGAGACTGATAGCCAAGTTCCGCACACACGAGGACGGCCTCAATGGGGATCTTGGGTTCATGTCACACTATCTGTAACTCCCACAACTTGCCTGGGCTTGCAAAATCTCACTAACTGTCCTGTCTGGAGACAATACACACCTCTTTAACCTGTGCTTAATGCTCTCTCCACACACATTGTCTGTACCTTTAAGACTTGGTTAGCTGTAAAGACTCGCATTCCAATCATTATTCATTATTCTGTAACTTGAGTTTGTATCTTTAGATGCCCTGTTTGCTCTTTGTTAGCAGATTTCCCACTCACCTGACGAAGGAGCAGCGCTCTGAAAGCTCGTGGCGTTTGCTACCAAATAAACCTGTTGGACTTTAACCTGGTGTTGTTAGACTCCTTACTCTGTCGAACCAAACATAACCTGCGCATATCCATCGCTAGCTACTCTGTACCTACAACACCTCTAGAGTCTGCAAGGTTTTAGCCTCTCTCAGGTTCCGTATGGTGGCAGAATGGTTAGCACTGCTGCCTCACAGCACCAGGGACCCGGATTCGATTCCCGGCTTGGGTCACTGTCTGTGTGGAGTCTGCATGTTTTCCTCGTGTCTGCGTGGATTTCCTCCAAATGTTCCGGTTTCCTCCAACAGTCTGAAAGACGTGCTGGTTAGGGTGCATTGGCCATGCTAAATTCTCCCTCTGTGTACCCGAACAGGCGCCGGAGTGTGACAACTAGGGGATTTTCACAGGAACTTAATTGCAGTGTTAATGTTTGATTTGATTTGATTTGATTTATTATTGTCACATGTATTAGTATACAGTGAAAAATATGTTTTTTTGCGCACTATACAGACAAAGCATACTGTTCATAGAGAAGGCAAGGAGAGAGTGCAGAATATAGTGTTACAGTCATAGCTAGGGTGTAGAGAAAGATCAACTTAATGCAAGGTAAGCCCATTCAAAAGTCTGACGGCAGCAGGGAAGAAGCTGTTCTTGAGTTGGTACATGACCTCAGACTTTTGTATCTTTTCCCGACGAAAGAAGGTGGAAGAGAGAATGTCCGGGGTGGGGGGGTCCTTGATTGTGCTGGCTGCTTTGCTGAGGCAGTGGGAAGTGTAGACAGACTCAATGGATGGGAGGCTGGTTCGCCTGATGGATTGGGCTACATTCACAATATGAGTTCTCAACATGAGTTGAGCATCTTTCTTCTCATTCATTCCTGGGATGTGGGCGTCGCCGGCTGGGCCAGCATTTGCTGCCCATCCCTAATCACCCTTGAGAAGGAGCTGCTTCTTAAACCCGCTGCAGTCCCTGTTGGTGCAAGTCCATCCGCAGTGATGTTTGGGGGAATTTTGTAATGTAAGCCTACTTGTGACAATAATAAAAAAGTAAGTAAAATAAATAAATTAAACTTCTCGTCCTTTCTCTCTCCGTAGGATGGGGAATCTATTGCCTGGCTCCGAGCTCTTTAACTTTCCTCCCCGAGTCTCTGTCTCCTTGTCTTTAAAGACCCTGCCCAGATCTTGCCTCTTCTGTCACGCTTGACGGATTGTTGGGGGCGCAGTAACTACTTTGGTTCATGTCCTCAGCATATTAAAAAGTTTTATTGTAGCAAGCGGCCCGCTGATAGCAAATGCCATGGGGCATGGGGGCAGAGGGGTAAACCGATAAATGTTGTCTGATGTTCCCCCGACACTAAATGTCAATAATTGTGGGGCATCTTTTAGGCTGTCAATTCAGTGGGGAGACAAAATCCACTGACTGAACCAAAATGATAACAATGTCCACTTCCTGATAGGTTCAGTAAAGGAAGAGATTAAAAAAAGACTCAGTAAATATTGGAAAAGCTCAGACGTAATCCTTTTTACAGCTGCGAATTCCTGGTAAACACTGAGGCTTTTCTCAGTAACAGTGAAGATCCCCGGCTAAGGCGCTAAACGGAAATATGGATCCTGTCAAAATGTGTTTCTTTTTTATTAATCTCCCAGCTGCAATGTCAGTCCGATCCCACAATAAATTGAATGCTCGCAACACCTACCTGATACAATCTAAGCCTAGCTGAGTTGGATGTCTGGCTCTGGAGATAGCTATCCCAGAGCGAATTACTGGCATAAATTCAGGTCTCACCAAGGTTTGGTCCTTTAAGGTGTCGGCTTACTGTTCGAATTCTGTGCAGCAGCTGACAAATCTTTCAGGCCAAAGAGCAAGGTATCCTTTCTTATCGCAAAAGTAGATCATTTTCTTTAGGAATAGAATTTTCGCTGGAAAAGCTCAGCGTCTTTGAGTGGGTTTCACAATTCAGGTATTTGGAGCAGAGCTGGGTAGAGGCAATATATACCCAATGGCACTATTCTACAGAGTGTTGCACAGACAGAGGGACCTGCATCTTAACTTACGTTTATTCGTTAGAGTCACATTTAGGCTTACATTAACACTGCAATTAAGTTACTGTGAAAATCCCCTAGTCGCCACATTCCGGCGCCTGTTCGGGTACACTGAGGGAGAATTTAGCACGGCCAATGCACCCTAACCAGCACATCTTTCGGACTGTGGGAGGAAACCGGAGCACCCGGAGGAAACCCACGCAGACACGGGGAGAATTCTTCTGGTGCGTTCGGTAACTGTATCAGAAATGTCTTCAGAAGGAACAATTTTGAAATGTTCCATGAAAGTGGAGGTCATGAAGAAATAGAGAGAATGACGGAGAAAGAGTGGTGGAGAAAGAGAGAGTGGTGGAGAAAGAGAGGGTGTGATGGAGAAAGAGAGAGTGATGGAGAAAGAGAGGGTGTGATAGAGAAAGAGAGAGAGAGAGAAAGAAAGAGACTGAGAATGAGAGATCAATGAAGAAACTGAATGTTTTTATTTATTAGTGTCACAAGTAGGCTTACATTAACACTGCAATGAAATTATTGTGAAAATCCCCTAGTTGCCACACTCCGGCGCCTGTTCGGGTACACTGAGGGAGAATTTAGCACGGCCAATGCACCCTAACCAGCACGTCTTTCAGACTGTGGGAGGAAACCGGAGCACCCGGAGGAAAACCCATGGAGACAATGTGCAGACTCCGCACAGACAGTGACCCAAGCCAGGAATCGAACCCAAGTCCCTGGCACTGTGAGGCAGCAGTGCTAACCACCATGCCACTGTGCTGCCCTGGAAGATGCCAGTGCATATTAATAGAGTAATTAGCAAAGAATTTGGGGTCTTGGTCCTTCATTCATAGAGGAATCAAATACAAAAGCAAAGGAGCTAGGCTAAAGTTTTATAAAACTCTGGTTAGGTCTCAACTAGACATTTACCTCCAGTTCCAGTTGCTGCACTTTAAGAAGGATGTGAATGTCCTTGAGAAGGGGGCAGAGGGAGATTAACCAGAATGGTTCCCCGGGTGAGGGTACTTAACCACAAGGTTAGCTTGGAGAGGCTGGGATTGTTTTCCTTGAGGGGAGATTTGATGGAGGTGTACAAGATTATGAAAGGTTTAGATAACCTGTGCAAAGAAAAGTTATTCCCGTTAACGAAGGACACCAAAGGGTTAGAACTCTGGGGCAAGAGATACAGAGGGGAATGTGAGGAAGAACATTTTTTATGCAGTGATCGGGAATGAGCTCGAATCTGCTGCCAACCAGGGTGGTGGAAGCTGAGATGGTCAGAAGGTAATTGGATAGACAATTGGAGGAAACAAGCATTGTCATGGGGATGGACTGCGGAAGCTGGAACCTGAAACAAAAGCAGAAAATGCTGGAAAAATCTCAGCTGGTCCGACAGCATCTGTGGAGAGAGAATAGAACCAATGTTTCGAGTCTGGTTGACTTGCTCTGACGAAGGGTTACCCTACAAAGCTAATCTCCAAACTCCGTGGCCTGGGGCTCAGCTCCTCCCTCTGCGACAGGATCCTGAACTCCCTAACTCACAGACCACAATCAGTAAGGATAGGCAACAACACCTCCTCCATGATCATCCTCAACACCGGTGCCCCACAAGGCTGTGTTCTCAGCCCCCTACCAAACCCCTTATACATCTATGACTGTGTGGCCAAATTCCCCTCCAATTCGATTTTCAAGTTTGCTGACGGCACCACCGTAGTGGGTTGGATCTCAAACAGTGATGAGACAGAGTACAGGAATGAGATAGAGAATCTGGTGAACTGGTGCGGCAACAATAATCTCTCCCTCAATGTCAACAAAACGAAGGAGATTGACATCGACTTCAGGAAGCGTAAAGGAGAACATGCCCCTGTCCACATCAACAGGAATGAAGTAGATGAAGGGGGTCGAGAGCTTCAAGTTTTTAGGTGTCCAGATCACCAACAATCTGTCCTGGTTCCCCCATGCCGACACTATAGTTAAGAAAGCCCACCAACACCTCTACTTTCTTAGAAGACTAAGGAAATTTGGCATGTCAGCTATGACTCTCAGCAACTTTTACAGATGCACCATAGAAAGCATTCTTTCTGGTTGTATCACAGCTTGGTATGGGCTCCTGCTCTGCCCAAGACCGCTAGAAGCTAAAAGGGTCGTGAATGAAGCCCAATCCATCACGCAAACCAGCCTGCCATCCATTGACTCTGTCTACACTTCCCGCTGCCTCGGAAAAGCAGCCAGCATAATTAAGGACCCTATGGACCCCGAACATTCTCTCTTCCACCGTCTTCCATCGGGAAAAAGGTACAAAAGTCTGAGGTCACGTACCAACTGACTCAAGAACAGCTTCTTCCCTGCTGCCATCAAACTTTTGAATGGACCTACCTTATATTAAGTTGATCTTTCTCTACACCCTAACTATGACTGTAACACTAGATTCTGCACTCTCTCCTCTCCCTCTCTATGAACGGTATGCTTTGTCTGCATGGCGTGCAAGAAACAATACTTTTCACTGTATCCCAATACATATGACAGTAATAAATCAAATCAGACTCAAGATGCTGTTAGACCGGCTGAGATTTTCCAGCGTTTTCCTGTTTTTGTTTCCGGGGGATGGTACGGACTGGATGACTCTGCGGTGAGCTGGTATAAACTTGATGGGCCAAATGGCCCCCTTCTGTGCTGTAATGACTCGACGGATCTATTCTGAGTGTCATCTTTTGATTAATTGGAGCCTTGCAGAGTGTAATCTTTTAATGAGGCAAATGCGCTCGCCTTCCACTCACTGTTGTTAGTTGCAGGAAGAAATCTCTGGGATTAATTAACGTGGCAGCTCACTGATTTAGCAACGCAAGGAAATAAAGATATATTGAGGAACATTGCAGAACAGTGTTCGAAAAAAAACCAGTGACAACTCAAGTTGAGACAACTTCAGAAAGGTGCTACTTTTGAAGGAGGGAAATTCTTGATGGGAGATACATTCTGGCGACCATATCGAATATTGGACGTGTGTTCCTGTGAGTTTCGTTTTACACCAAGATAATGCTATGGGTTTACCCTATAATGGGCTCAGTATGTAAATAAATACTTGCATTTCTATAGCACCTTTCCCAACCACAGGGGAGTCCTTTAAATCAACAAAGTACTTTCTGAAATGTAGTCAGTATTGGTCAGCCGTGATCGTAATGAATGGCAGCGCAGGCTTGAAGGGCTGAATGGCCTCCTCATGCTCCTATTTCCTGTGTTGCTACACGATACAGGAGACACAGTGGCTGATTTGTGCATAGCAGTGTGATATTGAACAGATAATCTGTTTGTCTCATGTTGATTGAGGGGCAAGCATTGGCCAGGACACCAAATAACATAGACATAGAACATAGAACAGTACAGCACAGAACAGGCCCTTCGGCCCACGATGTTGTGCCGAGCTTTATCTGAAACCAAGATCAAGCTATCCCACTCCCTATCATCCTGGTGTGCTCCATGTGCCTATCCAACAACCGCTTAAATGTTCCTAAAGTGTCTGACTCCACTATCACTGCAGGCAGTCCATTCCACACCCCAACCACTATCTGCGTAAAGAACCTACCTCTGATATCCTTCCTGTATCTCCCACCATGAACCCTATAGTTATGCCCCTGCGATCTTTTACTTTCACCTGAAAGGGGAGATGGGGGTCACCGACTTCAACATTTTGTGCAAGCAGTGATACTTCTGACAGTGCAGCACCCCCTCAGCACCGCACTGCAGTGACTGCCTTAATTACAGTCCTGGAGTGGGACTTGAACCCACAACCTTCTGACTTGAAGGCAACAATGCTAACAACTCTCTGGGAGGCAGTGGCATAGTGGTATTGTCACTGGACTAGTAATCCAGAGGCCCAGGAACCCGGGTTCAAATCCCACCACAGCAGATGGTGAAATTTGAAATCAATAAAAAATCTGGAATTATAAGTCTAACGATGACCATGAAACAATCATAGAATCCCTACAGTGCAGGAGGAGGCCATTTGGCCCATTGACTCTGTACCGACCACAATCCCACCCCAGCCCTATTCCCGTAACACCTCATATTTATCCTGCTAATCCTCCTGACACTAAGGGTCAATTTAGCATGACCAATCAACCTAACCTGCACACCTTTGGACTGTGGGAGGAACTGGAGCACCCGGAGGAAACCCACTCAGACACGAGGAGAATGTGCAAACTCCACACAGACAGTGACCCAAGGCCGGAATTGAACCCAGGTCCCTGATGCTGTGAGGCAGCAGTTGCTAACCATTGTGCCACCGGGCCACCCCTTATCAATTGTCGGAAAAACCCATCTGGTTCATTAATGTCCTTTAGGGGAGGAAATCTGCTGTCCTTACCCGGTCTGGCCTACATGTGACTCCAGAGAACAGCAATGTGGTTGCCTCTTAACTGCCCCCTTAACAAACTGACAATTACAACATGCTACTGTGCAGAGGGACCTGGGGGTCCTTGTGCATGAGACGCAAAAACCCAGTCTGCAGGTGCAACAGGTGATCAAGAAGGCAAATGGGATGTTGGCCTATATCGCAAGGGGGATAGAATATAAAAGCAGAGATGTCTTGCTGCATCTGTACAGGGCATTGGTGAGGCCGCAGCTGGAATACTGTGTGCAGTATTGGTCCCCTTATTTGCGGAAGGATATATTGGCCTTGGAGGGAGTGCAGAGAAGGTTCACCAGGTTGATACCAGAGATGAGGGGTGTTGATTATGAGGAGAGACTGAGCAGATTGGGTTTGTATTCGTTGGAATTTAGAAGGCTGAGGGGGGATCTTATAGAGACCTATAAGATAATGAAGGGGCTGGATAGGGTAGAGATAGAGAGATTCTTTCCACTTAGAAAGGAAACTAGAACTAGAGGGCACAGCCTCAAAATAAAGGGGGGTCAGTTTAGGACAGAGTTGAGAAGGAACTTCTTCTCTCAGAGGGTGGTGAATCTCTGGAATTCTCTGCCCACTGAAGTGGTGGAGGCTACCTCGTTGAATATGTTTAAATCACGGATAGATGGATTCCTGATCGGTAAGGGAATTAGGGGTTATAGGGATCAGGCGGGTAAGTGGAACTGATCCACTTCAGATCAGCCATGATCTTATTGAATGGCGGGGCAGGTTCGAGGGGCTAGATGGCCCACTCCTGCTCCTATTTCTTATGTTCTTATGTTCTGACCTCTGGGTTCAAGTCTCACTCAAGGAAATGTTGGCCATGGAAGATGTATTCCTCTCACATTTTAGCTTTCTCCACATTTTCCCACTATTCCCCAAAACTGGTGGAGAGTGTGCGTGATGGTGGCAAACAAGCAATCTGTTTGCAGTGCTGGCTTATTGATTGTTTAAATCTGTGGCTCATGAGCTGTGAAAGAACGTGTCTCCTTTTCACTGTTGTCTTTGTTGGCGAGGCCAGTGTTTATTGTCCACCCCCTAATTGCCCCTTGAGAAGCTGGAAGTGAGCTGCTGTCTTGAGCCGCTGCTGTCCGTGTAGTGTAGGTACACCCACAGTGCTGTTAGGGAGGGAGTTCCAGGATTTTGACCCAGGGACAGTGGTTAGCACTGCTGCCTCACTGCAAGAAATCTCACAACACCAGGTTAAAGTCCAACAGGTTTATTTGGCAGCGCCAGCTTTCGGAGTCTCAGGCTCCTTCATCAGGTGAGTGAGGACTTGTGTTCACAAACAGGCCATATACAGACACAAACACAATTTGTGTTTGTGTTTTTATATGGCCTGTTTGTGAACACAAGTCCTCACTCACCTGATGAAGGAGCCTGAGACTCCGAAAGCGAGTGCCAAATAAACCTGTTGGACTTTAACCTGGTGTTGTGAAACTTCTTACTGTGCCCACCCCAGTCCAACGCCGGCATCTCCACATCATGGCCTCACAGCGCCAGGGACCCAGGTTCAATTCCCGGCTTGGGTCACTGTCTGTGTGGAGTTTGCACATTCTCCCCATGTCTGTGTGGGTTTCCTCCGGATGCTCCGGTTTCCTCCCACAGTCCGAAAGACGTGCTGGTTAGGCGCATTGGCTGTGCTAAATTCTCCCTCGGTGTACCCGAACAGGCGCCAGACTGTGGCGACTGGGGGATTTTCACAGTCACTTCATTTCAGTGTTAATGTAAGCCGACTTGTGCCTAATAAACAAACTTTAAGCCAGGTAAATGAGTGGCTTGGAGGGAAACTTGAGGGTGACAGTGTTTCCATGTAACTGCTGCCCTTGTCCTTCTATGATGTGGAGATGCCGGCATTGGACTGGGGTAAGCACAGTAAGAAGTCTCACAACACCAGGTTAAAGTCCAACAAGTTTATTTGGCATTGCGAGCTTTCGGAGCACTGCTCCTTCATCACCTGATCTTAAACCTGTTGGACTCGTCCTTCTAGTGGAGGTTGCGGGTTTGGGGGGGAGCCTTGGTGGATGGCTGCAAAGCACCCTGTACGTGGTACACACCGCCGCCACTATCGGCCGAGGGGCGGAGGGAGTGAAAGGCGAAGGTGTTGGACTGGGCGCTGATCCAATGGGTTGCTTTGCTTTGGATGGTACCAAGCTTCTCCTCACAGACGGCCAACCAAGGCCGGAATCGAACCCGGGTCCCTGGCGCTGTGGGGCAGCAGTGCTAACCACTGTGCCACCGTGCCACCCCTGCCACTCAGTCAGGGCAGCAAAGGGCTTGTGCAGCATTCGCAAAGGCAAGGGGGAAATGTTCAGTGTTGTGTTTGCTAGAGTGACTATTTCGGTAAGTGGAGATATCTTATGAAGCAGAAGCGGTCCAAGTCCGAGCTCGATATGTAGCAAATCCAAGGCTGAACAGAGAATTCCTTGCTACTGTATCATCAGAATATGTTGCGATGGAATTGCTTTGGCAGGAGTGTGAATAGATATTATACACTGAAGTTTGAGTTACCAAGACATTAAATAGATAATAGAATAACGTTCAGTGTAGAGAGCAGCTTTACAGAAACTTACAAACATTCTTATCCACTTGGAGATATCAGAAGTAACAACAGTGCTATTCATAGCATAATATAACTTAGAATCTTAGAAATCTTAGAAACCCTACAGTACAGAAAGAGGCCATTTGGCCCATCGGGTCTGCACCAACCACAATCCCACCCAGGCCCAAACCCCATATTCCTACATATTTACCCCCTAATCCCTCTAACCTACCCATCTCAGGACTCTAAGGGGCAATTTTTAGCATCGCCAATCAACCTAACCCACACATCTTTGGACTGTGGGAGGAAACCGGAGCACCCGGAGGAAACCCACGCAGACACAAGGAGAATGTGCAAACTCCACACAGGCAGTGACCCAAGCCGGGAATCGAACCCAGGTCCCTGGAGCTGTGAAGCAGCAGTGCTAACCCACTGTGCTACCGTGCCGCCCTAGAAACTTCTAGAAAGACAGCGGCCCGCTTTGCGTTCCAAAGTAATCTCCCTCTTATTTACCCATTCAAGGGATGTGGGCTTCGCTGCTGAGACCAGCATTTGTTACCCATCCCTAATGTTTGTCCCTTGAGAAGGTGGCAGTGAGCTGCCTTCTTGAGCCGCTGTGGCCCCTGTGCTGTCGGTACATCCACAGTGCTGTTAGGGAATGAGTTTCAGGATTTTGGCCCCTGCAACAGTTAAGGATCGGCCAATATATTTCCAAGTCAGGATGGTGAGTGGCTCGGAGGGGAACTTCCAGGTGGCGGTGCATCTCCCCGCGCCCCCCCCCCCCCCCCAACCCCCCCCACACCCCCCGTAACTGCTGCCCTTGTCCTTCTGGATTGTAGAGGTCATGGGTTCGGGGGGGAATTCCAGAACATAAGGTCAAGGGGCTACATGTGTAGTAAAGACTGCAGCTATACTGCGTGTTTAGGGTCGCAATCTCAGAATAAGGGGGCCTCGCCACTGAGGACTGAAATTAGGAGAAATATTTCTCACTCAAAGGGTTTTAAAGGGTTTCAAAGGGGCAGCACGGTGGCACGGCAGTTAGTACTGCTGCCTCACAGCGTCAGGGACCCGGGTTCGATTCCCGACCTGGGGGGTCACTGTCTGTGTGGAGTCTGCACATTCTCCCCGTGTCTGCATGGGTTTCCTCCGGGTGCTCCGGTTTGCTCCCACAGTCCGAAAGACGTGCTGGTTAGGGTGCATTGGCCGTGCTAAATTCTCCCTCAGTGTACCCGAACAGGCGCCGGAGTGTGGCGACTAGGGGATTTTCACAGTAACTTCATTGCAGTGTTAATGTAAGCCTTACTTGTGACACAAATAAATAAACTTTAAATTTAAATCTTTGGAATACACATTTGCAGAAAGCTGTGGATTCTCAGTTGTTGAGTATATGCATGAATGAGGTCAAAAGATATTTGGAAACTATGGGTTTAAGGGATACAGGGATTGTGCAGGAAGGTAGCTTTGCGAAAGAATATCAGCCATCTTGGGCCTCGACTGAGATGAGATAAACTTGAGCTCTACACATACCATTGGAAATCCTTGCATGGCTCCTGTTATTAGATGGCAACACTGTGGTTCAGAATGATGGCAGCACTATGAGTTTGGTTCCTGTGCTGGCTGAGGTAGACTTTGCATCTGTCTCCTGGCCAGTTAGACTCGCGCCTGTCATAGGGAAGATATTAGAAGCCATTATTAAAGATGTTATAGAAGGGAACTTAGATAAATTCAAGGCAATCAGGCAAAGTCAACATGGTTTTGTGAAAGGGAAATCATGTTTAACCAATTCATTGGAGTTCTTTGAAGGAGTCACATATTGTGGATAAAGGGGAATCAGTAGATGTGCTGTACTTAGATTTTCAGAAGGCATTTGATAAGGTGCCACATCAAATATTATTGCAGCAACTAAAGCTCATGGTGTAAGAGGTAACATATTGGCATGGATTGAAGATTGGCTAGCTAACAGGAAACAGAGAGTAGGCATAAATGGGTCATTTTCTGGTTGGTAGAATGTGGTGAGTGATGTGCCACAGGGAGCAATGCTGGGACCTCAACTTTTTACAATTTATATAAATGTCTCGGATGAAGGGATTGAAAGGGTGGTTGCTAAATTTGCTGATGACACTTATAAATGTAGGAAAGTAAATTATGAAGCGGACATAAGGAGGCTGCAGAAGGGACATGGATAGGCCAAGTGAGTGTCTAAGATCTGGCAAATGGAGTATAAAGTGGGCAAATGGGAAATTGTCCATTTTGGCAGGAAGAATAAGAAAGAAGCACATTATCTGAAGGGTGAGAGATTGCAGAACTCTGAGGTAGAGGGATCTGGGTGCCCCAGTGCATGAATCACAAAAGGCTAGTGCGTGGGTGCAGTAATTGGGAAAGCTCAGAGAATGTTTTCACTTATTGTGAGGGGAATTGATTACAAACGTAGGGAGGTCATGCTTCAGTTGTACAGGGCATTGGTGAGGCCACATCTGGAATATTGCATACAGTATTGGTCTCCTTATTTAAGGAAAGATGTAAATGCGTTGGAAGCAGTTGAGAGGAGCTTTACTACAGTAATACCAGGGTGGGTGGGTTGTCTTTTGAGGAGACGTTGGACAGGGTATGTTTATATCCACTGGAGTTTAGAAGAGTGAGAGGTGACTTGATCGAAACCTTTAAGGTCCTGATGGGGTCCCGACAGGCTGGATGTGGAGATGTTTCCTCTTGTGGGAGAATCTAGAAAGAGGGCGTCACTGTTTAAAAATAAAGGGTTGCCCATTTAAAACAGAAATGAGGAAAATTGTTTTCTCCTGGAAGGTGGTGAATCTCTGAACCTCGCTTCCTCAAGCAGCAGATGGCGGGATTTTCTGGCTGCACTCGCCTCAAGACCGGAAAATCCCACCCGAGGTCAACGGACTTTGCATGGTCCTGTCCCGCACGCTCCGATTCCCGTGGCGGATGGGATGGGGAAATTCTGCCTTTGAATAATTTTAAGACAGGGCCAGACAGAGTCTTGATTAACATAAGTTCATAAGATATAGGAGCAGAATTAGGCCATTCAGCCCATCGAGTTCGCTCTGCCATTCGATCATGGCTGATATGCTCCTCATCCCCATTTTCCTGCCTTCTCCCCATAACCCTTCAACCCATTCCCAATTAAAAATCTGTCTAACTCCTCCTTAACTCACTGTCCCAGCATCCACCGCACTTTGGGGGAGCGAATTCCACAGATTCACAACCCTTTGGGAGAAGTAGTTTCTCCTCAACTCTGTTTTAAATTTGCTGCCCCTTATCCTAAGACTATGACCTCTCATCCTAGAATGCCCCACAAGAGGAAGCATCCACTCCACGTCCACTTTATCCATACCTTTTATCATCTTATATACCTCAATCTGATCTCCCCTCATTCTTCTAAATCCCAGAGAGTATCGGCCTAAACCGTTCGATGTCTCTTCACACGACAAACCCCTCATCTCTGGAATCAATCTAGTGAACCTCCTCTGAACTGCCTCCAATGCCACTACATCTTTCCCCACATAAGGGGACCAGAGCTGTGCGCAATACTCCAGGTGCGGCCTCACCAATGCCTTGTATAGTTGCAACAATACTTCCTTCCCTTTATATTCTATTCTTTTAGCTATAAATGCCAACATTCCATTGGCTTTCTTTATTATCTGCTGTACCTGCATATTTGTTTTCTGTGATTCATGAACGAGGACACCCAGATCCCTCTGCACTGGAGCACCCCAAAGTCTCTCCCCATTTAGATAATAAGTCGTCTTCCCATTTTTGCGACCAAAATGCATGACCTCACACTTAAAATGGGGGTGGAAGGTTATCGGGGGGTCGGCAGGAATGTGGTATCGAGGTTACAATCAGATCACCCATGGTCTTATTGAACGGCAGCGGAACAGGCAAGAGGGGCCGAGTGGCTTCCTCCTGCTCCTATTTCGTATGTTCGTGTGCCCTTGCCCTGCCCCTCAGAAGGGAAGATAATGGCAAGC